>NC_056729.1:114257270-114442270 GCF_019279795.1 Protopterus annectens | reverse complement strand
ATACACACACACACACACACACACACACACACACACACACACACACACACACACACACACACACACACACACACACACACACATATATATATATATATATATATATATATATATAAATGTGTGTGTGTGTGTGTGTGTGTGTGTGTATGTGTGTGTGTGTGTGTGTGTGTGTGTGTGTGTGTGTGTGTGTGTGTATATATATATATAGAGAGAGAGAGAGAGAGAGAGAGCTAGGACGTTTGATCGAAAGATCAAAAGCCCAAATCCATTACCACCGGACACACTTTAATGAAAGCACTTTCATCGAAAAAGCACTTTCGTTAATGTATGTAAAAAAAAACACAAAATCTGCTTGAATGCAGGGGGGGCAAGACCCCCTGCACTCCCCTATGTGGGGGGCAGTGCCCCACACCCCCTACTTTAATATTCTCACTGCGAGGTTGTACTACAGTGGGGAAAAAGGAAATTTCCCTTAACGCACCATAGAATGACCGGAACAACAAGCATACTTACACGAAAGTGCTGCTTTGGTGAAAAGCACTTTCGTGCAAGTATGCTCACCAAATTGAGATTCGGTGAAAGATGCAGTGGAGCATCTGTATGGATCCCATATATATATATATATATATATATATATATATATATATATATATATATGGTTTACTGTTGCAATTGCAATTGAACATGGTCGAACGGCCACTTCTGTGACACATTTACGCGAACCGAAACCGCAAAAATCGTTTGCAACCGACGGGCGTTCGACATTACTGGCCGCACAACACCTCCACACCCATGCTACCATGGTTCACGCAGGGGCAATGATATGCCGTTCGCACAATTGGGTTCGACCGCGGTGACATTCGCTCTTCCGCCTTCGCGCAAGTCGAGTCGCACATAGTCGGATCGGCATTTCAATAGTAAACCTATATATATATGTATGTATGTATGTATATATATTTTACATTACCCTGGAGCAGACTAAACCAAAGACAAGTATTTTTGTAGGGGTGCTAAGCACCCCTGCATCAACTTTCTACTAGTTATTTACACTATCTCTGAGATGGCCCATTCCTTGGGGAAAGAGAATATTCCCTTTCAGCAGAACTGTCAATCTCATACACCTGTCAGCCATCTGTATGTGTCGACCAAACAGATATCACTATAAATGCACAGTTGATGTATTCACCTAAACTTGTATATCATTTCCCAGTGCTAAATCTCCCATTCCTGTATTAATGCATATTGTCGTGATGTCCAGGGACACTATTCTTTCTTCTATCATTCATTTGTGATATGCACATAATCCCTGATAGACAAAGTGACATTCCTCCTCCTTCTTTCATCTAATATGTATTTCATCTACTGGCACTTCAGAATATATTAGTTTCAGATGCTGTGCTTACATGTGGTATACCAGAACAATCCATAAACATGCTATTTAAACATCTACTTTATATGGCACTGACTGCTATAGCACCACAACCCAATATAACCCAACATCTTGCAAATATGCAGCAAGCAACTGTGGGACAAGCAACAAAGAAGCACCTTGAGGTCTCTTCTTTGTACCGTTATGTAACACTGAACTTGGAAGGTATATTCTACATGTAAGAGAAGTCTCCTAACTACTGGGGACATATTGTTAGTTATACAGGGTAATGTTATGGTGTAAAGCAGGACCCAGTGTGATGAATATGGAGAACGAGCATGCACAGTGCAATAGAAGAATCAAGCTGTACATGAAGGCACATGGCAAACGTGTGCTAACCTTTAGATTGTTACATCTTATTGATTAATCATGCCACAATGACATGTAAAAATCACACTGTACTCTCGCCATTGCCATTGCAAGGTACTAATCAGATTAATTCATTTTTTACTGATTCACTCCAGTTTAGAATAATCATGAATGCTTAAGTTATTATGATTCTGTCCTATTCAGTAAATACCACAGCAAATGTTACAGGAGGTAATCATAAAATTCCACTTTAATCTATGATACTCATCCATGATTGATAATTTATATAAATGTTTGTTATGAGTTGCATGGATTCATTGTGTCCATTGGTATTAATAAACTTCTTTGATATACAGTGTCTGAGAAACATAAACTGTAAAACAAAAAAAAATTCATTAAGGTTGTAATTTATTATTGCTATAACTATAATTTGCATTTGTTTATGAAGTTTAGCAAAATAAGTTATGTATATTACAAATTATAAATAAACATTCCTTCAATGTAACCTTTACTGAATTTAATAATTCCTATTATGCAGACATAAAATATTATTTGTGTTTGGTATTACTTAATGCACTATGAATAATTTAGTAAAGATATTGATTGCTTGATTTGTGCTGAGTTTATTTCAATAACTTTGCTAGATATAATATAAAATCTTTCTTTTGAAACATATCTTCTCTACCCAAACCATTGGCATATTACAGCAACAGTAAAATGGCTAAATAAATGTATTAAAGTAAGTTGGGCTTTTAGCATACCAACATTATGTTCATATGAATCCAAAACTTATAAAGTGAAATGCCAATAAAAGTGCAAGTTGAGCTACATGGATAACTGCTTGCATTACAAATTTTAAATCTGAATTGACAGAGAAAAATTACTTATAGGCTCAGGGAAGCTTCTCTGTAACTGCAGTAACCTGTAAAACTGCTGTAAAATAACCAACATTTTCCCATAACGTATGTGTTATAAATCATATGATGTGGGTGACAGTTACAAATAATTTATCATTTTTTTCGTCATTATAAAAACAAGAGAATATTACATTCTGCATAAAAAAATACTTAGTTCTTTTGATGCAATGATTGTACAATCTGGTCTTACTTAACTGGCTAATCCTACAAGAAATAATTGCCTGTTTTTATAATGACTTGAAACTTTCCCAAGAATTCAATAAACTATGTTTAGGATTTGCGCAAGGCTAACATGTAATTTACGAGTTAACGCGATCAATAGCAGCACTTAGCGCATATTCATGCTACTCATACACAAATACAAACATGATTTTGTGGCCAGCAGCTGTTTTGCCAACCAGGCATCTGTGCAGAGATGTACGAGCACAGAAAGAGGATGCATTCAAGTTTGCTTCTGTGCAAACATGTTTGGCAAGATTGTATAGACAGCCACAAAGACTGCCAGGGGTAAAAATACTGAAGTAGCATCAGTAATAACACAGTAATGAAAAGTGTCCTCAGTGCAATGCACAATAAAAATATTATTTGAATAATGAAGTTATGGAGGGGGTTGGGTGAAATGGGAAAGCAAATTCAAGGAAATGCACACTGGCCAGGGAAGTGTGTTGATGAAAAAAGGGCACAGACATGTACGGTAGGAATGAATAAAGAGTAAGAGGGCATGGTAAATATGTCAATGTTCACAAAATAGGATATGGAAATGTCTGTAAAATTCCAGCACAATTCAGTAGTATAACATTAAACACATGCATAGATAGCACAGTACACACTGGTGTTTACATCTCCTGCGCAAGTATATTAGGATATAAACACAAATTATGGTATATATGTGATGGTCACACACGATTACATGCCAGTAGAGGTCAGTGGTTGTGATAAAAACACCAATAATATGCAGAAGGGAGAAGACATTTAGCAAGGATATTATAAAAATTAGAGGTATGTGCATACTCTGAAGGTCATGGAATCATAGGAGGTTACTAGGCTAATAGCCCCTGGGCCTTTACAAGCCTAGACAAGTTCAACCCATGTTTCCAAGGATGCCTGGTTCAAGCAAACACTAAAATCAGCACTTACTGTCCCTGTCTAAGAGAGACACAGGTGGAAACCCCCGGGTGAATTTCCAGTTATCCATCCAATCATCCAAATTACGCTTAAATAGGAGCAACGAGGAGCTTTGTTTAACATGAATAGGAAACTTGTTCCAAAAGTTGGGTAACCTCTGTGAGACAAATCTGTCTTTCCAGCAAGTTCTGTTGATATCACATACCAGGTTAAGGTCCTTTGATTGAGTGACCCGTGTGCCATTTGATTTGTGAGAGTGCAGCATTTCCATTAAAGCTGGGTCAGAGATTGCTCTATATACAAGGCACAGGTTAACTCTGAGCAATCTGTACAACACAGAGTAAAGTGACAATGATTTCAATCTGTCGACATAAGGCAGATTTTGAAAACTCTAAATTTTCTTTGTAAGGAACCTTTGTGGTCTTTCCAATTGCTGCAGGTGTTTGGAAAAGAACATACCAAATGGACCGTTGTACTCTATTATTGGCCTGTTGATGAAAGAGTACAGGGGGGTTATAAGCTCTTTTTTCTAGAGGCAATGCCCTTACTTATCTGATGAGCAATTGAGCAATATAAAATGTCTGACTTACCACTGTGGAGACATGGTGATCAAAGTTAAGGTTGCTGTCAACCTATAAAACCAGATCTCTCACCACTGACTGTGTGCTTAGGGTATTGCTGTTGATGTGGTAGTTTGGAGGAACATCACCCTTACCGAAGGTGATGATAATGCATTTTTTGCATTAAGATTAAGACCATGACTTTGGTACCTGTCATTAGGCTGCGTAAGACCTTCTTGCAGGATGTTGACATCACTGAATTCCACCTATTGAATATCTCAAAAATGACTTGCTTGAATATGCCTGACATGTCACCATAATTTTCAAACAATCAGGGACATATAGCAATAGAAAGAAACAGGCAGAAGCAGGCAGAATCATTTACAGTTTTACAATATTACAACCATTTATGTGTGGCATTGACAGAATATGTGAGTGTAACTTATTAAACATGTTCTTCAGGAGCAGACATGTACAACAGTAATGATTATCAGCATTCTTTAAGAGGAATTCACCACCCCTTTCCCAAAAAATGACCAATTTTGGATGGTTTAAGAGGGACAGTGTTAAAATCAAATTTGAAGTCAGGGCCAATCATGGCCAGTTGATAAGGTTATCATGACACATAAGCCACAGTCACTAGCTACAAGAATCAAACCCATGCCTTCAATGTTGTCCATGAGCTGTGTATTTACTGGGTGCAACACAGAAACATGTATCACACAGACATCTAGTAGAATACCTTGAAGGGAAGGGTGCACTGTCAAATCCTAATGAGTATATCTCACAAAGAATAGTTGTATAAGGCTTACTGGATTTTTGAGATCTCACTGTTCCAAATGTGATACACTTTACTAAAGCATACCTGGCTGATGTATGTACTGCCCATATGGATAACAACACATACAAACACAGCACTATTATCAGTGAATACCCTACATGCAGCTGGATATTGAATGCATCTGACAAATTTAATACAAGTGGATATTAACTGAAGCATCTGCAATTGATGTGTGAATTAAGAAGTGATCCATTATAATGAATGGTACAGCAATATATGAGAATGATGGCAAATATCAACTATGCTTCTGTGCACAGAAAGTACAGCAGTGGAAAGTCAAGTATCCATGATCGAGGAAGCTGTTACTGTAATACTGCAAACATATCAAACAATACATGGAGTACTCACTACAGGCACGTTAAACCTCAAGACATGTGTTACTTGATCACTATTCCCCTACCATTGCCATTCAAAATGTTATACTGCTATTAAATCCTGCTATACAGCCATATGTGTTCATGCAAACTATCAAACGGTAATACTGATGTGATGTAGTGGTACGTCTATTATACAGACAAGTCCCACTATAGCTGTACATAGACTACAATCTTCATAGGTCCATATGTTCATTGGAGAGTATTGGGCTAATGGCCGAGGAGCCTATACATGCCTAGCTGCATTTAACTCGAGTTTAACAATTTTCAATAGCTAGGTGAATAAAGTTCACAGACGTATGAGCCTATGTAATGGTAAGTAATAAAGACTGCCTTTGTCCATGAGGGTCATGGGCACCACCACAGGAGTAAATTTGCAATTACACACCCTTTGATCTAGGTTGCATTTGAAGAGGGTCATGGAAGAGCTTTGCTTTACATGCATGGGAATTTGTTCCAGAGAATGTGTACTCTCTAAGAGACATATCTATCTCTCAAATGTGATTTATTTATGTCAAAGGCTAGAATATGTTCCTTAGAATGAGTGACCCTCATGCAGTTTGATTTACAGCCCTGAAGGCCAGACACAGCTCACCCCTTAGTAATCTGTAGGAGACATAATATAGTGATGGAGCTTTCAACCTTTACACATAGGACTTGTATTTTATAACCTGTATCTTCATGGTGAGAAAACTCTGGGTTTGCTCCAACTGTTGCAGATGTATTTGATGTGCATGCCAAATGGCGCATTTTGCTCAATTATTTGTGGGATGAGGGCCAAGTACAATGAAATTATAATGTCCTTTAGGTTCATAGGTTCATAGATTAGTACTAAGCTAACTGCCCTTGTGAGCCATTTTAAGCCTAGCCAATTATCCCTTGTGAGACTCAAACCCTGCACCTTGTGTTTGTAAGGCAAACACTTTAACCATTAGGCCACCCTCCCACCCTTTGATCTGGATGTCATGCCCCTTACTTATGAGTTGTGACACATAGAAGGACTTTCTCACTACTGTGAACACAGGGTGGTTAAAGTTCAGAGTAGTATCAACCTGATTACCCATATCACATACTACTGGGTCTAGTGTTATGGAGGAGCTGTCTACATTGTAATAAGGTGGGTTATTTGTTTTTCAAAATGGAATAATTACGAATATTTTCATTTATTTTCTATACATGGCCATGGCAAAAATCCTTTGTATGCATTAATCTTTTCCTCAGTATGTCCATATTGTTTGTGTATTCATTGATTGCCCCCAATAGGAAGTCATCTGTAGACTTGGTCAGACAAAGAATGTCTACATTTGCACTGATTTCTGAGAAGGAAATACTGAACAGGAAAGGGCCTAGTACAGACCACTGTTGTACACCCCTGGTGATTGGATTCTTTTTGAGGTGAATGCGCCCACTTTGACTGTATATGTCCTGTCTGTGAGCCATTTGTCTACCCACTGGTGATGCAGGGGGTTATGCCCAGTTGAGAGAGTTTTCCTATAATACTTGAGTGGGGAATTGTGTCATATGCCTTTGCCAAGTCAAGTTAGGTGGGATGTACACTCTTTCACTCACCCATGGCCTTGATGACCTTCTCAAAGAAGTTAACCACATTTAACAGACATGATCTATCCTTAACAAATCTAAACTGGACTGATTCCAGAGTCAAGACTGAACTGGATTGATTCCAGAGACAAGAGATTAATTATGTCCTTGTTGATAATTTCTGTGATGAATATTTCCATGGCTTTACTGATGAGGCTATTCAGGCTTATGTGTCTATAATTCCATGTGCATCTTGATGGTCCCCCTTTGTGCAGAGGTATGACTGTTGCTGTCCACCATTATGCTGAAATATAGCCTGTGTGGAGGTAGTGGTTAAATGCAGATCCAAGTGGGTTTGTTAGGTTAGGTTTGAAGTTATTTTAGAGGCAACCTGGGATGTTGCAGGGCCCATTGATTCCATGTTTTTAGGCTTAGAGAGGGCATAGATGACATTCTCTTTCGAGATAAGCTGAGGAATGGTGGCAGGTATACTTTGGGGAATGACAGATGAGGACAGGGGATTGAAGTTTGATTGAAATCTGTCAGCTAACAGCTTGTCTATTTCCTATGGTTCACTATAGGTGGTGATATTCACAACCAGCTCTGTGCATAGCTGGGCATTCTCCTTAGGCTTTCAGATGTAGTTACAAAATGTTTTGTAACATCAACTCCAAATACAACGTTTGGTATGAATCACATACAACGCGGTGGAACTTTTAACACAGTCATGCAACTCAACCTATTTAATGTTATTACAGCAGTTGGACATCATATGCCTATATGTTTATCAGTGGAAATGTGTGGGTGAGGACGTGACACCATATATAGATACATTATAACTGAGGTGGATGTGGTTCATGCAGAACATTTAATGACATAAATGCTGACAGTCTCGCAATGCTGCTGTGGCATACCTGAATATTCCATGTGAATAGCAACACAATGGTGCATACAATGGAATCCCCAAGGTTGCAAGTGAATCTGATGATGCCTGTTTGGTGAAAGCGCTTGTGGTTTGTTGCACTGCAGTAAAAGGTTTGAACTGGATATATCAACTGTCTCTGTGTCTTCCTTTTAGTTTGTTGCTGTAATCTTTACTTTAGACACAGTAAGTGAGCCTTTTATAGTGGTAGTAGTTTTTGTAGTTTTATTAGTTGTGTTAATTTATACTACCACAAGGCTCACAGTTATGGCTGATGAAATAACTGAAATTGACACTGACTCTGTTAATGTTAACCCTGTTGGAAGAAGGATGGCAAGTTTTTTAATGAATGTAACTAAGACTGTTAATCCATTAGTTGGTTGTAGGATGCAGCCTTCTGGGGACTCTGACAATTTAGCCAAGTCTGTGGACATAATTGCCCTCAAGACTGGGCTCTTTGCTGTGGAAAAATATTTATACAAGTTAAAGAGATGTCAGTATCAAAAATATCACCTAGAGGTGTGTTTAACTGAGCAGATTATACCTAGAGGCCTTCGAGTCTTGAAAATGCCATCTAATGTTAATGGTGATAGTCTGCTCTTGAAGGAATTGCAAAAAGTTAACATTCAGGTGAGTTTCAGCTATTTGAAACTGTTAATGCAATCGGCAGAAAGGGAAATCACTGATTTAACCAAGGTGGTCAATGATAAATATTCTGAGCTTGTAAAAACTTTTTCTGAGTCTGTTTTGGAGCAGTATATGAAAGAGATGTTTGATTCCCTTTCAATATATGAGTCTCAACTACAAAAAGCTAAAATTAGTAAGATCTGTCGAGATCGTATGATTTTCAACTGGGGAATGTCTTCATATGGCCTCGAGAGAGTTTTGAAAAAGAGACTGGAAGATCTTGGCAACAACGCAGTACCAATGATGGTCCACCAGGAGGCGGTGTTGTTCTTTCGTCAGATCCATGTGTTGGTACGAATCAACGCTCAGAAGAGATACAAAGTGTTTCCCCATTAATAGGTGAAGTTGCTTTGGTAAAGGAGCTGGGAGCTCAAAAGAAGATTGTAACCACGAATGCACAAGTGCATAGATCAGGGGTAGTAGAGAAATCTACCTCTGGCAACAGTAATGATACTGATGGTCATTTTTTCTGTCTCAACAAGCAATACGACCTCAATTGTCCACTACTGGTGAAGGAGCAACTTTTCAATAGCTGACGGAACACCAACGAGGGCAGACTCGGACCCACAACAAACGAAAGATGGAAGGAACTGTGAGTATGCAGACTACAATAAAAAAGGCGTTTCTGAACGCCAAGAAGGACTAGTGTTGAACTTATCCAGTATAACTTTGATGCCTTATGAACTGAGAGTTTTAGGTAAAGGTTTATCATTTACACCCTCTACTTGTTCTAATTTTACGGATGTTATTTTTGATGTTAAATTATTTACTAGGAATTTGGGGTTGAAAGTAATGTTTAATAATTCTGAAAGTGTTACTAATGAAGAAAGTAATATTTTTTCTAAGCCCAGTTTGTTCTTACCTAAAACTAATCCTCTTATTTCTACATTTGAAAAGTTAGTCATACAAGATGTGTATGATTTGAATAAGGCTAATACTAATAAGCATGCTTGTTACAAGAGGAAGCAAAGTCTTTCTAAAGATGAGTTCAATGCGCTGAAGGGGTTGGAGAACAATACTGATATCGTTATCAGACCCGCAGATAAAGGCGGACCAATAGTGGTATTAGATAGGACCTGGTACGTGTTTAAAATGCAGGCACTGCTAAATGATGAGTTATTCTATGAGAAATTAACTGGCATTCAAGTCAACACAATTATACATGATGTGCAGATTTTACTTAAATGTATGTTTGATATGAATCTTTTTGATAGTCATCTTTTGGAATATTTTTATATAAATAAACCTACTGTTCCTGTTATACAAGGTCTCCCAAGGTACACAAAGATGGGTCTGATCCACCACTTAGACCTATTGTTTCTGGTAGAAATTGGTGCACTGAGACTATCTCTATATATATAGAAAAACATTTGAGACTGAGTATTAATAAATTAACACATGCATTAAGGGACACCGAACATTTTCTTAATAGACTTGTATGAATATGTCTTTAATAGTTTGAATGATGATGTGGTTTTTGTTACTATGGATGTGGTGTCTTTATTTACTGTTATACCCAATTTAGATGGCCTTAATAAGGTGACTCAATTTTTGCAACAGTTCACAGATTACACCCCTAACAAGGTTCAATTGTTGGTGAAACTGTTGGAGATTGTGCTTGAGCACAATATCTTTGCTTTTGGTGTGCAAATATATAAGCAATACAATGGTGTGGCTATGGGCACTTCTTGTGCCAATAGCTACGCCAATGTTGTTATGGTCGTTTGGGAGTATGGCCATATATTTAATGGACCATTCAATGAACATGTTTTGTTTTTTCATAGATTTGTGGATGACCTATTTATTTTGTGGAAGGGAGACCTTGATATATTTGCTTCCTTTATGGAATATGTGAATAGTAGTACCTGTTATTTGAAGTATACATCTCACTCCTCAGAATTAGAGGTGGATTTATTGGATGTTTCTGTTATTAAGGATGAAACTGGTGTTATTTACACTAAATTGCACAGGAAAGACTGTCATGTGAATCATTTATTACATAGGAACAGTGTTAATCTTCCTTATGTTTTTAGAAGTGTGGCTTCTAACCAGTTTTATAGAGCTTCAAGATTAATTGCTAGGGATAGTGATTTTATTGGTGAAGTTGATAATGTGAAAATGAGTTTGAAGGAGAGAGGTTATGAGGAATATCTTATCCAAAACAATGCAGTTAAGGTTTTTGCTAAAAGGATGAATCAAGCTAGACCATATTTTTCTACAGGTAATAGTGAATTTGTTAGGAGGCGAGAAAGTAAGTATAACACTGGTTTGAGGTTTAAAGTTAGTTATACTAGTGATGTAGATTGTTACAAGGATATCATTAAAAAACACTGGGGTATCCTTAGAACTGATAATGATATCTCTAGGCACATACCTGAAGTGCCGTGTTTTTTATATAAGAACAGTAGGTCACTGAGAAGTAGGTTGTGTTACTCAAAGGATGCAAGTAGGTATTCTCATTTAGTTGGAACTAAACCATGTGGTCATTGCAACTGGTGTGTATATATTGACAGCAGCTGCAAATTTGAACATCCCGACCAAGGTAGATGTTATAATTTCACAATAGCAGCTACATGTGATACCTCACATATTGTTTATTTAGCTCACTGCGTTGTATGCAAAAAGTTTTACATAGGTAAGACTGACCGTCCCTTTAGAGAATGCATAAGAGAACACATCTACCATATTAATAAAGGTAATGTGGTCAGTGCATTGGCAAAGCATGTTTTGAGTACTGACTCTAGTCATGGCTTTAAATTTTTAGTAATTGCTAGGGTTTATGAGAATGTGAGGCAGGATGATATACGTGCTAAGACCGAGGATTTGGAATCCTCATGGATAGTGAGGTTCAGGGCTGATGTGGAACATGGGCTTAATGAATCAGTTCCATTAGTACCCAAATTAAAGAAGAGACCCCTAAGAAGGTAGTTATTAGTATTGAAGTATAGTTTTAGTATGCATTATTTATGTATGTTTTTAAATTAAATTTATATGTCTTTCATATGTGTTGTGCCTTTAAATTTGTGGTTTTAAATTTGAATTTGTATCATGTGACATTTGATGTATAAATAGGGGTGTGTTTTTTAGTGCTTTTGCAATAGACCTGATGATGCCTGTCTGGTGAAAGCACTTGTGTTTTGTTGCACTAAAGTAAAAGTTTTGAACTGGATATATCAGCTGTCTCTGTGTCTTCCTATTCGTTTGTTACTGGAATTTTTACTTTGGACACAGTAAGTGAGCCTTTTATAGTGGTAGTAGTTTTTGTAGTAGTATTAGTAAATGTCAGATAAGATTTCCAGATGTTAGGTGCACACATGCACACCTCTGCCATACTGCAGCTGTCACTGTGATGGTTGAATGAGAACTATGTAAAATGTTAACATACTCTACTAGAAGAATATATGTCTTAGTAAGGCAACAATATAGGCGTCATCCCATGTCAACAATTCTCAGGAGGCATATTACTGCAGCAGTTATGGAAAGAACATGCAACCAAATGGACGCAGTGGCCATCTATACAGTAGCTCAAACCACAAATCACAGTTTGCAATATATTGCTGTAGGGCTACAGTACATCCACACCTCAACATAGTAGATGTGGATGACAAGAACATTGATAATAACAATCTGCAGTGGGTCATAAGATATTACTTGGCTAATGGTCAGGAGTACATAAAATCCTAACAATTATTATACCATTTAAACAAAAATGTCTGTATCTATGTCATAGAAGATTAGGTGTAGATGTGTATGTGTATCTGTCTGATTTTAATTACAGACTGCCTCTGTTCAGATGTGTCATGTGTACTACCTCATAACAGAATTAGCAGTCAGACATCCAGTGATTTGGAGGAGCCTTGCACAGGGTAATGTAGGGGTGCTGCTTCACGATGTGTGTATGCATCTTTGAGATTATCACTAATGTGCATGCATCTTTGAGATGATGACATCCTCAGTGTTCTGCGGAAAGGATGTTAACTGTACAGAGGGAACAGTAGATGTTGGATTCATGGGGCTATGTAAAATGTTCTCCTGAGTGCAAGTCAAATGAAAAGAGATACAAAACATCATACATTGATCATAATACACTACCATCCATGCACACACAAGTTGATTGAGGTCAGATTCAAGCACAACATCTGTGAAGGTACACAAGCTGGATGCTATAAATCATAAGAGTAGCACCACCATAGCTATTTGACTTTGGCAATGCCAGAGTACACTTTTAAGAGGATGACATCATCACTGACTGCTGAGAAGAAAATGTTTTAGAAGAGTGTACGACATCAATGTGGACTTCCACCCCGATGAAAAATTGTCTCCACACTAATAGTTGAATGAACACACACACACACACACACACACACACACACACACACACACACACACACACACACACACACACACACACACTTTTGTAAACAACAGTACTGAAAGGGCAGGTATGTGTCTTCAATTCAGATGAAAAGATGTCCAGTTTAATACAATTTAATGACACTATTAATGTGATATGATCATGGATGACCAATGTCCAGTGTCAGTATACACCCATAACAAAATGTAGAAATTCAGTTATTGTCCTTTACTTCTGTAGTCTGCTTGACAATGGACCTGGTACTGATATATCATTTATAACTGCATTGCTGCAGTGCACACATGAATATCAGGAAGTATGTGTTCAGTCAAGAACGCATGTCACTGGACTTATCATGTGTTTATGAATGCCTTTCCATGTAATGGAAACTAATAGGTCAGTAACCAGAGTAAGCCATGCTAAATACTTTGTTACATAGCACATCGCCGAGAAACTGATTTGCGTGAAGGATGGCAAAATGTTAGCACATGCATAATTCGCATTTCGTGAATTAAACTAGAACACGTGAAGTAGTTTGCAAGATATGCTATGGGAGAAATTGCTGACAGATACTGTGATGCCCACAGTGTTGTTTATATTTAAAGTGTTGTGGCCAAAAATATTATTATATTAATAAGTGTTGCCATTGCTTTCCCTTTTTGTGCGACATTAAGTGCTGAATAAAATGGGTACGCTTCTAAATCTTGAAAGTTCATAATCTTGAAATTCAAAATATTGAAGCCAAAATCTTGAAAGTTCAAAATACTGAAAACTCAAAATACTGAATCTCGTAATATTGAAAAAAACTACAGGATACTAATACTTAGTATACTCCAGCAGAAGTATATAGAGAAACAAATAAAAGACAAAGCATATCAGTTTACTCCAACTATTAGCAGGGGGGCAAGCCCCGCCTGTCCCCCCCACACCCCCTGCTACTTAAATATATCAACTCCAAGATCGCACTTTACTAGACTAAGATGAGTTATGTTGTGGTACAGCAAATTGAAAGGGAACATGACTAAGATTACAACAGGCAGTCATGAAACATGTAATGGTATGTTTGCCATTTTCTTCTGTGGAGTGCGATCTTGGAGTTGATATATTTAAGTAGCAGGGGTTGTGGGGGGCACAGCCCCCTCACATGAGAGGTGCAGGGGGGCTTGCCCCCCTGCTTATAGTTAGAGAAGGATAATATGTTTTGTTATGTCATTGTGTTGGAATATTGTAAGTGTTGGTGCACTCTGTTTTTTCAATATTATGAAATTCAGTATTTTGAGTTTTCAGTATTTTGAAGTTTCAGGATTTTGGCTTCAGTATATTTTGAATTTCAAGATTATGAGCTTTCAAGATTTAGAAGCGGATCCAAACATGACTCCATGTTTAAGGTAAGAAATGTAAGATATAATTTAGTTCAGTTTCATTTACACAAACAGCTTAGTGGTTAGGCATGTCTGTCAGCACTCTAGACACTGTGGAAAATGCAGCTGGTGTTGAGCTTTCTCGGTGGCACAGTGTGTAAGAGCATGATCAGAGCACAGGTGAACCAGGGTTCAAATCCAAATTATTTTCCTTCACTAAGTAAATGTGAACAAAATTGCAAACATGACTATCATTGGCGACACTAAAGTGGTCAGGGGAGGGAAGATACACTTGAGAGCAATGTTGGATAAATATGTGATAATGGTGGGGATGTATGACACCTTAGATACTCATTTATGGCCAGTATTCAATATATCTACATGAGAACTTGTAACTGTGGCAAATATTAAGATGTGGGTGATTAAAAATACCTTACAGATATAGCATCACACAAATTAATGATGTCAGATGCATCTGTAATCAAGCACTTGATGCTAATGGTAAAAAAACAATCTTCAGTCAAGTGATTTAACACTTCATATAGGAAGTTGCATTTTTTTGCATTCAGCAGTCTAAAGAGCTACCAGAGTAAATGTTTCAAAGTACTAACTTTACTCTGCTTTAACTCTGTGCTCCTTTTGTGCAGCGAGTTTAAGAAGCATTGCATGGAGATAACTTGACTAGTGCGGCTGATGGCAAAAACACATCAGGTTTTGACATAGGATATATAGAGCCATTCACCAAAGCTTGGCATTGGTGCATGATGCCAAACTTCATGCAAATACAAAGGACAAAAAGTGAAGGGTTTTTTTATTGTCCATTTCTGGCCATACATGTGGTATGTGATTCTATTTTTTGACCAGATTAAAGGTGTCAAAATGGGGCTGATAGGAACGTAATGAAATTCAGGGGGGGGGGTCAAGCAGAAGCAAGAACAAAGGGGAAGCCATAATGGAATTCTCAGGAGAGAATTAAGAAAAAACCACAGATATCCACTTCTTCAACAACATAATGTGAACATGTATAGAAAACTGGATGAATTTGTACTGTCATGGCAACACAAATGGGTAAAAACAATGCAATAATGTTATATAGCCAATTGGACCAAATCAAGTGTGTAGAGAAGACACATATGTGAAGTGGAGAGCTATGTATGGGGCAATTTTTTTTTTTTTTGGATTTCAAGAAGAGAGGAATATTGGGGAAGGGACACAGGAATATCAGGGTCAGGTAAGTTGGGTAGGTGAGGAAGCAGATGCAGACAAACAAGACAAACAAGACAGACACAGGGATGGTGATGGACACAAGTGGTTGGGGAACACCATGACTGTAGATAGCTAGGGGCTATCTGAGGCACATCCCTGTTAAGCATGGGAACATATGAGAACCTAGTTCTCACCCAGAGAACTGTCATCACTTTCCCTTCCTTGGTACCCTGTGAGACTGCTTGATGTGGGAGTCTCTTTTCAATTCTAATCAGCAACTCCAAGCAACTGATGTGGGCACCGAAGTAAGTTCCTATGGAATTCTGCACTATCCCTGGCATATCCTCATGGCTGATATAATTACTTCCTCTGCCAGTACTCCCAGAGGGTATAAATGCACAAGCATCAGGGGCAATGTTACCCTGATTTGGACGGGCCAGGGAGTGCAGGGGCTGCAGAGGCAGTACTGCCAGGATGTGTCGCAGAGGTAGTGAATTCTTGTGCTGCAGCCAGTGGGGTTTGGTAGGCTGAGCCGCAGCGGCTGGCCTACCTCCCTGTGGTTAAAAGCATTTGGTTTGTTGGCAGAAAAATATGACATCAGAATGGTATGTTTCTGTTTTTAAAAAATAGATAAGGGGTGTAGTGAGACACAAAAAAGGTAATGATTAGAACCATTATATGTATATACTTTCATTATTATATCAGATATCCAGCTTTCCCACTCCAACAAAAGGCTGTGGATTGTTACAAGTAATACTTAGAATATGCAGATATTCCATATATGATTTAAAAACACTGTGGATTAACGTAACAACATGGCATTAAAGCCAACATTGCTGCAATTAAAATTTAAAAATTATATTTGTTGAATGTGACTATAGAGGTTACTTGTGGGAATTTAACCCACCTACTCTGAATACAGTATTACACTTGCCTAATAAAATTACCAAGAGCTAGAGTAGAATGCATGCATGCTTGCTTTTACAGTTAAGATCTGCATGCTTAAGTTGCTGCTAATGTATAGAATACCAATGTATTTTATACAATTAAGTTCATTGGTGCTGCACACATACCTCTTGCCTTTCTGAGTCTCTCCAGTCTTCTCAGCATGTACTCCCTGCTCACTGAAATTTCCTGTGCAGCTGTAATATAAAGGAGAGAAAAGAGACAAGAAAGGGGTCTATATTAGATAGTCAAAGTTCCGTAACTCCGAACACCTAATGGTTGAACCATTAAGTTCGAAGTTTAGAACTTCGACTATGCAAAAAAAAAAAAAACCACACAACGTACAAAACAATAACTTGTTGTAAGCGGGGGGCGCCCACTACTTAAATATACCAACTCCGAGATCGCACCACATTGAAGTGAATGGGAACCTCCGCTTACAGAGATTTCCATTCAAACGCTTGAACTTTTATAAATTCAAACATATGGTCTCGACCATATGTGGTTTGAACTTGTAAAGGTTCGACTACATGAATGGAACTCACAAGTAAGCATTATGCATACCCAATCTTGGCTATCTATAGAATTCCACAATGTTTAAAATTGCTTTATCTGTATACTGACACAACCGTGGGATGCCAGCAGTTCTAAACTCATCCAGCCAAAGGTCAAGTTGTGCCTGTTTTCACCATTTCCAGTCATTGTAATGGTGCCTGCACTGCTCTCCACTGTGTAGTATGCCAGTTGTACTGGAGATAGCCTTGGCTAGGCTGTTCCAAGCCTGGGCTTTATACTGAGACCTGGTATAATCCCCCGCATCAGCTCACAACTGTAGCATTTCACGAGGAGTGCAACAAATATTTTGGCTCCTCCACACCCCATCTCTATGCCCTGAATTTAGCACCATATTTCCCATCTCCTAACATGTCTGCAAACATCCTCCAACAACAGTGCAAGTATTTTCCACCAAGTTGTGATATTGCTTTTTACAAACAGTGTAAAAAAATGCATGCCAGCCACATTTCTGTAAATATCAGGAGAAGAGAAACATTGCCATACAAAGAGGAAGGGAGTTTAAAAAATAGCAATGATAATTTGAAATTTTGCAATAATTCATGGCATGTGTGCTGCTTGTCACACTTTGTACTATGCTCAGTACTGATGTGCTAAATGGCTTGGTGTTTAAGCCATAACTTTGGAGGGATGAATGGGATGACTTGACACATATTTTATGTGGACTTACACACTCTAAAAATTGCGGTGGTGGTGCTGCATTAGCGTTGTCGCCTCACATTAAGACGCTATCCGGTTCGATTCTCAGCTAGATCGTCTTCTGTGTGGAGACATGCGTGAATGGGTGTACCTTCGTTGAAGGTTGTGCATCAGGCCTGGTAAGCTGGTATGTAAAAGTCAACTGCCAATTATTAGCGGATCGGAGTTCCTCTGTGGCGACCCTTAACCGGGAAAAGCCGAAAGACACAAACAAACACACTCTAAAAATTAATTTGTAAACTGTGGGATTCAAACCTATGTGAAAAAGGGAATGCATACTTTTCTACACATGTGATTATTCTTCATTGCCACAGACTAAGTGTTTGCCAATTGTTGTCACAAATACACAGTTTAAGGAGTGACTGGTGCTATACTTCAGTTAAGTCTCTATGTGTGACATTATAAGGTCCTGCCTTATGCATTCTCAGTTGTGATGCAGGAGTAATATCTGGCAATATATTGGAAATGTACAGACTTGCATTACTTTATTAATAGAGTTGTGATTTTTGGTACATAGCTCACAATATATTTTGTTTTACGTTATACTAGGGTTATGGAAGGGGTAGATGATTGTCAGTAAACTATTGTGTCCATCAGAGATATGAAACTGCATTTTTATTACATAATCATATTTATAATGATATTTGTAATGATAAACCAGTTACTCAGATAATACATATGATACCTAAAAAAGCATGGATATGTTCAATCAACCTACTGTACATAGGTATTGGTATGCAGTATTAACTTTATAACCACACTTTTTAGAAAAATTACAGTGGGACAATCTAGCTAAAAAGTGGATTTTGCTGGAAAAGAATCCTAGCTCATCTGTGTTCTGACCATGAACTCATTGTACTTGCACCTGGTGCCACAGGAGAAGCTAGGCAGCAGCTGTATTTTCCACACTCAGTACAGTCCAGAGTGCTGACGGCCTCACCTTACTGCAGACCCTGTTTGCATGAAAGAAGGTAAAACCAATTAAATCTTACACTTTTATTCCTTAAGTTGTGAACCATGCTTGGGCATAGGTGGGCAATGTAAAAATGTAAAAGGCAATAGCAAACATGTATTGTTTCTGTAAATCATCATTATGACCAATCCACAGTAAAAATGACTATGATGGGACTCCATCCCTGATTTACCTATCTTCTCTTTTATTTATCACAGTGTATTTATACCTTGTGGTACAAAGACATTGAGTAATAGGTGTAATTTTGGCAGTCAATACCATCCATGTTGCTGGCCATTGCGCAATGACAGTGAGCATGTTTGCACATTATAAGGGAATTGACATTAAATTTTCAATTTTTAGGTAGTTAACCATTTTTGTGCTAAGTCACATGCAGCACAAATGTTAAATCCAAAAAAAAAATAATATAAATAATTAAAAAGATTAAAAAATAAAATTAACTTGAAACAATTAAGACAGCTCTGGATTTGAACCATCAAACTATTGCACACACAAAACACAGATATAATGGGTTATAGCTCTCTTTGCCACAGGTACTGCTATGCAATGCCAGTAAAATAATGTGCATACAAGCAATTCATATTTCATAACCAATATTAACAGTTCATACACTTGGGCATTCTCAGTTGGTTATACATGTGTGACTAACACATTTAGTGCAATGAGTGATCATAACTGTGACTCCCCAACATTGACAACAGTAATCAAAGATCCTCAGTCCTCACCACTGGCAGCAGTGGGGGATGTGCACTGGGAGGATAGCAGATACACACACAGTGTTACCAGATGCAGCTCTCTGCATCAAGTGCAGTTTCTCTTAAGAGCACACAGAAGCCACAGTTAGTATGGGGCTGGTTTGTCCCTCTTTGTCAAGATCACCAGTAAGGCTCCCCACTGGCACAGCTATAGAGCTGAGGTCTAAGCTGAGTGGCCAAGCCAAGACCTCCAACACCCTCTCTGTCCAACCAGTGCTTTGTGTCCCTGCCCAAGTAGCTGACACACATACTCATTGAGGCTTGATTTATACAACCCCCACACACAGAGATAGATGCACACACACACACACACACACACACACACACACACACACACCTGAGAAAGGTTGACACAGGTTTACTAGCTATGACCCTTTTGCCCAGACTATAAGGTAGTTATCACTGGCACCAAACACTCCTTATCACCTACTTTAAGGCCTTAAACAAAGGGTGTCCAATCTTACTGTGCAATGTTGCAATCAATACAAATGGTAGTTTGACCAAGAGCAAGGCTATTAGGAGTGGCCCACAGTGTCACCAAATAAATTTGCAAGTACTCTCAGAACGTAAATATCTCTAGACAGATCAGCCACAATGAAATGTTTAAATATATCTAATAATAAATATTAAAAGAACAAGAAAATACTCAGTATATATTTATAGTGACAGCAGAGTTCAACATCACAGGAAATATTTAAAACAGCATTGCAGGACAGTCTCAAATAAAGAAAGAAAAGCATCTAAATTAAGCTTTGCTATATCTAAGAGAATTATACTGTTCCCTACACTTACTCAGTGCAACGCAAATGTGTGGTGAATGGGTCTTCTGGTCAAGTCCAAGACAGATTACAGAATGCTGTATCTCGCAGAGACTTCTTAAATTAATATCTCAAATATTACTGCTGGGATAGCTTTTAGAATGACATAATTTCTTGTCATCTGACTCTATCCCAGATAACCCCGCCCCCCCACTGCTGAAAGCTAGCAGTATTTAGCATCCACCTATGAAAATACAGAGACAAGGGCATTTCCTCAGATCTTTGGCAAATGGTGGAAGTCATAAAACAATAAAACACTTCCAAGACAATACAGAAAGCTCCTTAGTTTTAGACATTGTGTCTCCTTACTACACTGAAACTGAAAGACAACATTGTTTTATGGCCTAGCCATAAAGTAGTTTAATTGCAGCTATTTTTGTGAAGTGTTACAAGTTAACCTCCTGTATTCAAATTTCCCCAGTTAAAATATACACATTCAAACAATTACAATAGTGTATGTACATTTTTGTTCTATTCCAGTAGGGTACACTGTGGATACATTTCAAATAGCACTTTGTAAAATACATCTTCAGCACACATGCCTATACAAACCATCTTATATGACATGCAGCTCTAATACAATTGTAACGCAAGCATCTTATATGAATCATGTTGATATTCACAAATTACATAATTATTTACAAAATTACAGAGAGCTGGGCTGGCAGTATCTCCTTTAGTGCCAATAACAACTATTCAAGACTACATTTGCAGAAATGCACCTCTGTCTTCTATTTGAATTCTGTTCATTCTTCCCTTATGTCTGCTTTGTCATTTTGCATTAAATGTGTGATAAAACATTTATAACAAAGAAAAACAGTTTATATCACAGGCAGGAGAGTTTTGCTGTTATGGACAAAAAATTACAACATGTGTGCAGTTTTGCTTTCTTTAAAAGCTTGCTCAAGTTAGTTACACACTTTGTAACTGCATCTTCACTAAGTTACCCACTGCAGGGAAGCGTGTCTGAATTGCTGTTGTGCTTTCCTTCACTCTCACTAATCATTAACAGTTGCAAGCCATTAGCACCTAACAATGGTGTAGAGCCTGCACTCTGTTTACATCTGCAACATAAAGTCAAAAGTTTGGTATTCAGCAATTCTAATGAGTTCACACATTTGCTTCTTCACACTGTTCAGAGGGCTGAATCTATGCAATAAAAAGGTAACCGTGTAGCTAGGGAACTTGAAGGTGAGGAGACTTGTGTGTATTCGGACAAAACAGAAGACTGTTGGCATTTTTTGAAGGTGATTTCTCTACAAGAAAGCTGTTTATTTTGGTAAGGCATGCTTCTGTTATATAAGGAAATATTATATTTTGTAAACTGTTATAAATGTATTTATATAACCAGAAGAAAAGCAGTTTTATCTGTATGCAGTTCTTATACTTTACTGTTGGCATAGGCAGTTTTGGCAGGCATTTACATTTGTGAGATAAACAGATTATACTTTTTGTTCAACTGTTGATCTTAACATTTGTTTTTGTAATTTCATATGGTATTGGAGAGAAATGGTGATGTACCTGTCAGTGACACTGGTGTTATGCTTCTCAGATTGCCCAGGGCAACATCCACAGGAGAGGAAGGTACAGTAAAAATTGTCTGGCATACATAAATTGACTTCTTTACTATTTAGCAATGATAATTGTCATCCAGTAATCAATGACATAACTTTTCAATCTTCACTATGTGAATGTTGACAGAATGGGTGCTTTTACAGACCCCTTACATTTTTTTGGACTGTGTGGGTATGCAGCCCACCAATCTGTTGTCCTAAATGAGCCAGTGTGTTTCCAGTGATTTTAGGTTAAAAATGTGTAGATAGCATGATGATTATGTAGGAAAAAATATATACACGTGCACACACACACACACACACACACACACACACACAGATATATATATATATATATATATATACAGTATATAGATATGTATATATAAATTCTTTATGTTGTATGCATTGGTTTTACATACAATCATTTGTGTTTGGAAGGAGGGAGACACCTACCATTCTGTTGTCCAAAATGAGAAGTATGTTTCAAGTGCCTTTTGTTTGAAAATGTGTAGACAGCCTAATAATTTTCTTGAAAACATAGATATTACTAATGTGGTATTTCTTGGTTTGTAAAAACCTTCATTTATGCAGGAGGGAGGGTGGGAGAGCCACCGACCATTCTGATATACTAAATGTGAACTGTGTTTAAAGTGCTTTATGTTGACAAAGGATACACAGACTGATTATTTTTGTGAAGAACTACATTACTTACATGATATTAATATGTTTTATCATTCTTGGTTTTATGTCATACAGGATTATGGCACCCAAGCCTACAAATTCATGAAAATCTCCTCTCAGTAACACTGAGAATGAGGTCTTCCTCCTAGAGAGTGGCCAAGGGGATATGGCTGCCAGAAAGGAGATGTGGAATCAGTTAGTCACAGATATGCATGCAGTTTGTGATCATGGCCACAATTATGATTAGGTGCGGCATTGATCCACTGATATGATTTCAGTGGGTCTATATCACATAGTCAAACTGTCATAAGTTTGACTATGTAAATATCAAACCTGGAACTTCAAAACGCAAGAAGTTCGAATGCACAGAACAACAATTTTTTCCCAGGGAAAAAATCGCTGTTCCAGCACAAAACAACAAAATAAATGAACACTTCAAACTTTTTCTAATGTGGAGGGCTTTGCCCCCCACACCCCACAACATGGAGGACTGTGCCCCTCACACTTCCCTTACTTAAATATACCAACTCCGAGATTGCACCACAGTGGAGGAAATAGCAAAGCCACGGAAACAGCGCATCAAATTTTTTCCCTGGGAAAAAAATTGGTGTTCCTCGGCTTCTCTATTTTGAGATTTTGAATTTCCCAGTTCGAAGTTTCGACGTTCGGACAATTCAACATTCAGACTTCTGATATAGACCCGATTTCATCAGCCCATAGGAGGGCAGATGCAGTTGTTCAAGAACAGCTTGCTACAGGGGCTGGTAGTGCTGTTGAACAACCACTGACACCAAATGAAGAGCTCCTGTCCACTGTCAGAGAATCTGATAGCTCAGGGAAGCCTGAGCACTGTGTGCTTGATATCCATGCTGAGGTGGCTGGGAGGCCAAGTGTGTCCCAGGAGTAGATTCCAGGTAAGTTTACATACGGTAACATTATATTGGCTTGTAGACTAAAATATAATTTTGCTGCTACTGCTTGTAATACATGTTTTCTCTATCTATACCTATTGATAAGTCAATACAGTTATACAAGGTAGTTGTTCAGTAGATATGGGTATGGGTGTATGGTTCAGACAAGTATCAGTTAGAGCCATTTCTTGCAGGGCATATAGGCAATTGTGTATTCAGTGTTCCATTGTGATGATGAATTGACTTTCATTGCTTTGTTTCTTTCAAGCCCATCCTCTTTACAAAGTGTTGAAACATCTGTACATGGTATGCATTTTTTTTTGTTTTTGTTCTTACTAACCATTATTTAGGTATAATATTATCTGTATGTGTGAGAAGTGTGTAATGAATGTTTGCAGTGTTACTTTTTGTTCAGATATTTTGGGTAAATATTTATGCCAGTAGTAATTTCATTCCTGTACTTGTTGCTTATTATCACAGGTGATCCTAACAGTGGAAGTATAAGACTCCTACCACCTGATGTCAGAGTATCGGTAGGCTCTGATGATGATGGTGGCCAAAAGAAGGCACAGTCAGGGAGTGCACAGGTTGACTCTGACAATGAGGTTGTGGCTTACACATCCCCTGGATTTCCTTCAGACACAGGCAGTATGCCTACACACACCTGTTCAACTGAGTTCTTATCTGGTGTTAGCCAATGTGGCCATGTCTGATACCCTCCTGTAGTGGCATACTTCCACTGCTCCATCAGTGTTTGAGGTCCCTACACCCAGACATGGTAGGCCACAAGGTTGTGGACATAGGCATAGTTGTGAGGAGAATTTGCCTGGTAAACATGACTCACGTTCAAGTAGCACCACGACATCTTACCATAGACATGGACATGCCAGTGTAACTCCTGCCAGTGCCAGTTCTCATGGTCGGGGGTGATGAAAATGAACTGATGCCTCTACCATGCACAGCTCACACCTGTCTGATATGCAATGACATACTGCTGGTACAAAGCTTGGCTATTGTCATGTAGACACTCGCACACATATTTTACAATGAGTGCCCATACAGACATCCCCACATACCTTCTACCTGAGATGTCAATGAGTGTTGCAGGTCATGTTGCCTCAGTGGCCATTTGATATTATCTACATTTCTATCTGCCTGAGTTGCTTACTCTCACACACTCACTGCTTTGGTGTCAGCTTTGGCCTCCTGCCTCCCAACTCCCACCGTGTGCAAATGATGATAGCTATGCCATCACCTTGTGTCTATGTTTTTGATTCAGGTTTACATATGGGTAGAAAGCTAAATGAGTTCTTGGTATATGTACTGGTAATGTTATTTGAATTTTTTTCAGATTTCTTACAGCATGTTAGTGTTGTGATTCCTACCTTGAAATCATTGATATGGCAGTCATGCTTATTGTTCCACTTGTGCAAATGCAGGAATAAGTAGGGTTTGAACTGACTTTTTATACTGGTTATTTTAGATGCATGAATCATGTTAGCTGATAAACTGCAGAGATATATGCATAAGTCAGTCATGTCACATGTTGATGTCATTGCTGGACAACTCACTCACATTCTACTTAGGTATATTTTCAAGAAACAATATGCAGGTATCTGCCATTCATTCATGTTCTTACACATTTTTTTTTCTTTTACAGGTTCAGCACTTACATTGACAGTCTTGCAATCACCACTGTTGTCACTTGGTGCTGACTCTGACTAATGCTAGCAGTGTACAGGTATCACACAGGTAAGTAAATGTTGCCTGGCATCAATTTGCTGAATGTATGTGCATAGGATGAAAGATTTACCCATAAGGTGGTCAGCATGTGTGCTGTCTATTGCCTTTTGGCCAGGGTTAGGGCATATTGTGCATGACTACTTCAACATACACCCACAGCAGCTGCTAGAGCCCCCTCTGACTCTTCACCTGCATGTGGCTGGGGTGACCTTGCTGCTGGTGGTGGAATGTTTGCTCCTAGCCCTTGGGGTTCCTATTGCAGCTTTTGTACGATGATATTGTGTAGGATAGCACACACTGTGATCATTTTGGCACAAGTACTGAGATCGTACTGCAGAGCACCCCCTGATGTATCTAGGCACTGAAACCATGGCTACAGCTGCCCAAATACATGCTCTGTGATATTTCTTCTTTGAGCATGTGCCTCATTATAGTATTCTTCTGTGGTTGTGTGTGCATTTCTGATGGGTGCCCTCAGCCAGGCTTCAAGTGCATGCTCTGCATCCTCCAATAAATGGCCTAGTGAGATACCACCCACTGGAAAATCTTTGCAGGAGATGTGAGTTGTGCCAGTTGTGGGAGTCATGGTAACTGCCGGGGTTGGCAGCATACACATTTAGGATGATTACCTAAGCATTACACATAACCTGGAAGTTAATGGAATAGAACCCTTTCTGTTAATGTAGACCCATCTCTGTTCCCCGGGTCTTGCTTTGATCTCAATTTGCATATAGACTATGACACCCAAGACTTCAGGAACGTGTGCTATAGGCTACAAAATCCTACATAGTTCTAGCTCCATCTTTGGGGATACAGGGGAAATATATTTAGTAACTGGCATGCTGTAGCATAGGATTCAGGAATTGGTGTAGGATCCTGGATGCGGATGCCTTTGATACCCCCAGCATGACCCTGTGAGTCTCTGAAAAGTTCCTGTAGCTAATAATGTAAGTGCTATAAAAGCCTTGGTCTCCACAGGTATTAGTTTCCCTTAGTTTGCCCCTGCTCCCAGGTAAACATGGCAGAGGTTGTGAAGTTCCCTGAGTGCATCTCTATCCACCATGTAGTACTCTACTATTTCCACCTCATGCAAATCATTTAAAGTTAAACGGGGTCTAAATACACTTCTCTTCCTTGCATGAGGTCTATCAGCAGCAACAGTAGCATAGACTTGAACCTGTTTCACATACAGATGCAGAATAGCAGCAGTAGCCCCTAATATTCTTTCCTTCCAGTGTAGTTTCCATGGCTGTATTTTAATAGTTTTTGGAATACAAGGCAACATGCTACTCGTAAGTATACACAATTGCTTTTTAGCTTGTTGATAGCTCCACCATCCTGGATTTGTTGATTAGTGTGCAGTTCAGCTGCTTATGCTGTAATTAGAATGTCACAATGTTTACTGTGTTGGTGCAGCTCTGCACATCACGTAGAGCTGCTTACTAAATACAAATCCGTGTGGTTTTAACAAGCTGTGTAGTGTTTATTGAATATAGCCCTTTGTGTTTAAGTGTGTTGCCCAGACCTCAGATCCCTTTATTTTGCTTATGCATTGACTTAAACATTTAGTACTAGTTAAGTGGGGTAATTTCACATGAACACTTTGCCTGCTTTTAAGTGTGACTTTAAAATTAGGTTTGGTTAAGTATCTAGCACAGATTCACCCAATAAGCACTACTAGGCTATAAAATTTAACCAGTGTCTTTAGAATGTTAACTGTTCATGACATATTGTGTTAACCACTGTATTGTTATGCTCTGTTGGTTTTACAGCAATGAAATTGAACTTGGCGTTATGTTTTAATATACATATTGATTTTTTCAAATTAAAAATGTTGAAAAAAAATCAAAGGTACATCTTTTCATCACAAACCACGTGAAAAGAAAAACAGTCTTAATACAGAAAAGGAACAGCAAAAATAGCACTAATGTTATGTGGTACAACAATTTTTAGCATTATGATGAAATAAACAGGTACAGCACAATTCAAAGTCCAAAGTTCACCATTTGCACATATGACTAATAATTCTGAATATCTCACAAAAAGATGAAAATGAATAAACAATGAATACTATAATGAAGTATATATACACACAAAGTCCAAACAGCCACTTGCGTAAATGAGACGCTGGCGCAACAGATAAGTAGAATTATACACACAGCACCATCCAGCGTAACAGCCAACAGCAACAAAAAGTCAGACCACTGCTGAAATATCCAAAAGCAGGTTTAATAGTAGAACAACTGATAAAAGCAGTGAATATGGTTAGAGTAAAGAATTTTTTTATGAAAGTCTGAAGAAGTGGTGTTTGAGACCATGAAAGTACTAACCATATTCACTGTTTTTATCAGTTGTTCTACTATTAAACCTGCTTTTGGATATTTCAGCAGTGGTCTGACTTTTTTGTTGCTGTTGGCTGTCATGCTGGATGATGCTGTGTTTATAATGAATACTATAATGTTTACAAACATAAATACAAGTCACAAATGACATAGTTAATATAATTCTCTGCATTTTGAATTGCCATTGTAACTCACTGTTCATATTTTATGAAAGCCAAAAAGGTGAAATACTTACTAAACAGATACAATTAGTATGATTGATACATACATTCTAAACCATAAATAAAACCTTTTCTGAGATATTATTGACAGATTATAGGATCATAGGAGATTACTAGGCTATTGACCTGGAGGACATTTTAAGTCTAGCCGTTCAACCTAATGTAATACAGTAGCAGTACTTAGTCAATACCCAAGATTGCATTTAGTGATGATTGTCCATGTCCAGAAGGGTTGTAGGCACTATCCCTGGTAAAAATTTACAGTGCCCCATCCACTCGTCCAAGTTCCTCTTGAAGAGTGTAATTGAGGTTTTTCATGAATTGGTAGCCTGTTCCAAAGATGTGGCAGTCGCTTGGGAGATAAATCTGTCCCTCCAGCAAGCCCTATTTAAGTCACAGGACATATTTTAAGTCTCTGGAATGGGCAGCCATAGACCCATTTGATTTATGGTTATGCAGTAAGTTCATAAGGTTTGGGTCTTGGGCTTCTCTGTAGGCCAGGCACAAGTCTCTCCTAAGAAGTCTATATGATATGAAGTATAGTGAAAAGCAATTTAGTCAGTTGATGTAAGGCACATGCTGGAGGCCCTTGACTTTCCTTGTTAGAAACCTCTGAGGTCTCTCTAATTGCTGCAGGTTCTTAGTACAGTACATAGAAATGGGGTGTTATACTCAATTATTGGCCGGATAAGTGCTGAGTATAGAGAGGTTATAACCTCTTTTGCTCTTGAGGCAATACCTTTACTAATCAAGTGAGCTACATAGAAAGCTTCTCTTACAAAGATAGACATGTGGTGGTCAAAGTTAAGGTAGCAGTCAACCTGTAATCCCAGGTCCCTTACCACTTCATGGGTACTTAGGGTATTATTGTTGATTTGATAGTGCAAAGGGACATTGTTTGTGCTGAAGGGAATGATGATGCATTTCTCTGCATTCAGTTTGAGACCATTACCAATACACCAGTCACTGGTCTGTGTGAGATCCTCCTGGAGTACACTGACATAATTTGGGGCTTAAATGATTGCACCTAGTTTGCTGTTGTCTGCAGACTTGGTCAGCCACAACCCTTGAGTTTTGACCTGAAGTTCTGAGAAGTATATAACAAACAGTAGGGGCCTCAGCACTGACCCCTGTGGCACCCCACTGGTAACAGATCTGCTAGTTGATATGGAGTCACCCACTTTGATAGTGTTTGTCTGACTTGTGAGCCAGTTGGCAACCCATCTTACAACACAGGGGTTTACATCCAGTTTGCTGAGTTTATCGGTAATGCCTGAATGTGTGATTGTATCGAAGGCTTTTGCCAAGTCGAGGTATGCTGTGTGCACATATTTGCCCTCATCAATAGACTTCATCACACTTTCAAAGAAATCCACCAGATTTAACAGGCAGGATTTGCACTTCATGAAGCCGAATTGGGTAGGATCCAGGGTTTGGAGGTCACCTATGTCTTTTTTTATGAGGTCCATAATTATATTCTAAAGAAACTAAGTCTCTTATGCTCAAAAGAGATAAAGCTTGGGAAACCTGGATCAAAACCAATGAATTACCCTTTCTCCACATCTATAAACATCTCAGAAATCTTACTAAGAAACAAACAAATGCAGGCAAAAAGTCCTTCTACAACTCTGGCCAACTAAACAGCAAATCCAGCCCTCAAAAGTTCTGGTCCACTATTAACAAAATACTTTCTCCAGGTTGTCCCTCAAACCCTAGCCCATACCCCCACACATCCACTCTAGAAACAGCTACTCTACTTAACAAACATTTCATAGATACCATCCAGGCACTCATACCATCAAACATTAACACTACTCCTCTGTCTATCCCTCCCAACCTAACTAATATTCCTCCGTTCTCCTTCCACCCTGTCTCTACCTCTTACATCCAATCTCTTCTTTATAAGCTCAAACCCTGCTCTCCATCCACAGATAATCTACCTCCTACCTTCCTGAAACTAGCTGCAGACACCATAGCGTATCCAGTGTCCATACTAATCAATCAATCTATACAGGAATCCACTGTCCCAACCCTTTGGAAATCCTTCTTCACCATCCCACTACATAAAGGTGGCAACTCTGACCCATCTAACTATCTCCCCATAGCTATCCTATCACCCCTTCTCCAGGATTCTCGAAAAATGCATCCGCTCACAACTTCTAAACCACCTCCTCACACACAGTCTTCTTACTCGTACTCAACATGGTTTTCGTACCAAACATAGCACAACAATTGTCCTTCTATCCTTCACCCATATCATTGCAGAGGCCCTAAACAATAATAAACTCATCTCTTCTCTCTTCCTTGACCTTTCCAAGGCCTTTGATACAGTCTCACATCCTCTTCTGCTGTCAAAACTTGGTAATCTCAATCTATCCTCCTCCTCCCTTGCCTGGTTCTCCAGCTACTTATCCTGTAGACAGCAATCTGTTAAATGGCTGTCTTCCTCTTCTCCTTTCATATCTGTCCAAACAAATGTACCCCAAGGCTCCATCCTGGGTCCCCTCCTGTTCAATGTCTTTACCAATGACCTCCAAACATCCTGCCAACAATCCTCCCACATCCAATATGCTGACGATTCTACTCTCATCTCCATCTCTGACAACATCTCTGAACTCCACATACGTACTCAACAGGTCTTCCTATCTACTGAACAATAACCTGAACCAGTAACCTTCTCATCTTCAACCCTAAAAAGACCAAACTCTTACAATTTCTTTCCCACTCACTCACTCTCCACAAATCAAATGTTACCATCACTTCCTCAAATAACACTATTATCAAACCTGAAGCTCATACTAAACTCTTAGGGGTAATCATCGATGATGAACTCAAATTCAATATGCATATACTTCAAAGTATAAAAAAGGCACACCAGAAACTGCATTTACTTTACCGTAACAAAAAATTCCTAACACCTAACCCAAGACTCTCCCTTGCCCATGCTTTTCTCCTACCCTCCCTCACTTATGCAGCCCCTGTGTTTACCAACTTTCAAACTACTATCTTAAATAAACTCCAGCAATCATACTATAAGATAGCTAGATTTGGCACTAATGTCCCATATAAAGCACATCACTGCCTATCCTTAAATTCTCTCCATTGGTTTGAGTTCCCCCATGCACTGCTGTTATCTCAACTCCAAATGCTACACACCATTCTTTAAAAACCTTCATCCTGCCCTGCTCTCACTTCCCTCATCTCTAGCTATTCTTCTTCTCGTACTCTCTGCTTCTCTAATCAATTACTACTACATACTTACCAACCCAAAAAAAAAAAAAAACAATAGGTAAGCTCCTCTATAAATATTCCATTACCAAAGCTTGGAACAATCTTCCCAGATACATATGTTCCATCATTCATCCATCCCACTTTAAAGAAAAACTTAAAATTCACCTACTCAACATTAAAAGCTGTCCCTGCCAAGCCCCAACCTAAACTTTCACCACCCCTCCTTAATCTACCCCACATACAGCTTGTATGCCTACACCACATTCTATTCTCTGATTCCTTTTTCCTGATGATTACACTTTTTATTGTAAATATGTAACTACATTGTTACTTCTGAAAATTATTTACCTTTACACTGTTTGATTTTTGCATCACCATGTTTTATGCTCCACTTGTATTTTTTATTAATTAGATTGATTTGTTTTGTTTTTTTTTTTTTGTCACGTAATGATCTTGTTATGTAAACTATGTATTAAATGGAGCTTTTCTCCTAGGGTCTCCACTGAAAATGGGCCACAAACCCAGTTGGACCAACCCGGGTAATAAATGTCAATAAATAAATATGTTCCATGGCCTTACAGATGAGGCTGGTCAGACTTACTGGTCTGTAATTCCCTGGGTCTGTTGCTAGACCACCTTTGTGGAGTAGAATAACTATAGCTGTTCTCCATTCCGTAAGTGCAAAGCCTCTGGTTAGGCTATGATTGAAAAGGGTACTTAGTGGTGATGTTAGCTCATGTTTTAGTCTGTTTAGAAGACAACCTGGGATGTCATCTGGTCCCATGGAAGCCATGTTCTTTGCCTTGGACAGGGCTTTGAAGACCTGCTCTTCAGATATGTAAGGTGGGTGGACGGGGGGCTTTAAGTTAGGAGGGGCTAAGGGAGTGAAATTTTCATGAAACCTATCTGCTAGCAAGTTTGCTATCTCTGTGGGGTCAGTGTGTGTGATGCTGCTGGCCAACAGTTCTTCACATGCTCAAGTCCTACCCTTTAGGTTATGTATATATCTGTAAAATGCCTTATGGTTATCCTTGGCAGTACTTGCTAGGTTTCTCTCAAAGAAGGTTTTGGAAGATTTGACAAGTTGTCTTATTTGCCTGTTAAGGCTGAGGAAGGTGCTTTTCCATTGCTGGGTCCTTGTCTTTGTTTTCGCGGACAGCGACTTTTGCATTTATTGTAGAGTTTGTTGATGCTGGAGGTCCACCGTGGCAACCTGATTTTACTTGGGGTGCTGGCTTTGATCATATCTGGTTAGCTGAGTTTATACACTTATGCAAGTGATTGTACAGGGCTTCAGTCTAAGCTTCAGTGTAGTTACCACTTTCAGCTTGAGGCGAGGCTTGGAACAGATTTATACCTTCACTTAGGAGGATATAGTTTGCCTTGGTGACATTTTTTAGTTTGATTTTACCCTCTGTGAGTTCTGGTGTTAGTGTCAGTTCAAAGGTGACTGATTTGTGGTCAGTTTTAACTAATGAAGGTCCAACAGTTGCAACAGAGCACCTGTTTGACATGCTGGTGAGGACCAGATCTAGAATGTTTGTTCCTCTTTTTGGGGTATGGACAATTTGCTCCAGGGCATTTGAATTCACAAAGTCAAGGAACTTTTATGCTAGTGGGTTTGAGCTAGAGTAGGTTTCCCAGATGATGGTGAGATAATTGAAATCTCCCATAACCTGTGTGTTTGGTAAAATATGGATTGTCTTCAGTTGGGTTAAGTATGCTTCGTGGGTGTTGTGACCCATGAAGGAGGATCTATAACTGGCTAGGACAAAGAAGGGGGTCTTACCCACCGTAACCTGGATCTAGAGTAACTTCATGGAGTTGTCCAAACTAATTAGGTGGGAAGTGAATTTATTTCTAATATAGAATGAACCACCACCTACTTTGGTTTTCACATGTTCATTTTGCCGTCTAAAGGTGTGGAAGGTACTGTAGCTTTGTAGGGCTGGAGTACTCTCTAAGGCCTTAAACCAGGTTTCTATGACTGCACAGACATCTACATTTTCTATTGATAGAAGTGCTTCTAGGGAATGCAGTTTTTGGTTATAACACTACTTTTGTTTTCCTCAGGACTCATACAGTACTACTTGTATCATTTATCAATTATCATACCAAGATCTCTGAGGCATAAGTAATACTGTGTAGGCTGATTATAACATACTTCCTAGATATGCCACCAAAGTAATGCCTGTACAAATTTACCAGTACAGAAATATTAGTTATGATTTATTGTTAACATTGTCATGACTCAGTCTATGTTCTTAAAACACCATAGTGGCTTTACAGTTTTGGTTTTACAAAATAGTTGATAGTTTATAAAGATCAGTTCTACAGTCTCGCTATTTGCCTGTGGTTTATGCCATTTATTTACGCACAATCATACTTAGTCGTATGTCCTTATATTTTACAGCTTTATACCTTTCAGTACTTAAGACACTATAGTCACTGGGTGTAGCAGTTTTTATTATCAGTACAGTTTTTGCGCTTTTCTGTTTGAGTACAATATCGCTTTTGTTTAATTTAGTTGATAACAAGAATGTGATAATATTTTATATTTTCATTTTAAGCTCTGCATGATGGTAGTTCAAAATGTTATGCAGTGCTGATTCTTAAAAAACTGACTTCATTTTTTTCAAACTCTAAAATATATAATGTAATAAAAGCTGACTATTCATTGTGTATATCCTATTAAATTCTGCACCTTCTTTCCAACTGTAAATTTTACTTTCTTTATGGAACATTACCATTAGTTGTTTTATTTCAACAAGGGCAAACTCTTTATATTCATAATATATCTTTATGGTAAAAGGAAGTATATTATAAAAGTAATCTATTTTATGTGAGTTATTTATATAACTTATTATTGTAATGTTTAAGATTACCACTCTTAATGGAATTAGGCTTCTATTGGTTCTGCTTGGTTTGGATTCGAATGAGAAATCATTATTTGGGTTAATTACCTTCTTGTGCTTCTTGATTTTGCTACTGTTTATATAAGCATTGTGGGTGCTTGTTTCCTTCAGCTGTGCTTTTGTATTCAGTATACTACATCTGTGTTCTTTGCATTTTTTACACACTATCCACTTTTTTAAATGCAATTATATATCTATATCTATATCTAGACCTACTTCTACTTATATGTATATCTTTATCTATATCTTAAGATAAATGGATAGACAGATATAGATTTAGATATCAATATAGGTAGTCATCATTAAGATGGTTGACAACTCATTTGGTTGACAAGTTTGCATCAATGAAAAAACAGTGGGCAGGATTCACGAAGGCTTGCAAGGAGTTTAAGAGTAGTGTAAGACTCCATGCAGCCTTCGCGATCCAGGAACAGCCCAAAGTCCGTATAAGAGACCAGCTAAAATGTCTCTTACACGGAGTGGGCGTGGATAAGCTAATCACCTCACTTGCAGCTGAATAGCAAGCAAATGAGGTTGATTAGCGATCCAGGAAGCCCAAAGCAGCCCATGTAAGAGCCGTTTTAGCTGCAGAAATGTACTCAGTTGGCAAGTGAGTACGTTTCTGAAAAAAACACAATGGAGCCATGTCAGCTCTAAATAAATGGTGCATATGTGTCAGGCAGCATGCCAATGGCCAAATATGTGGCCATTGGCAAGGTACCCCCATGCAAATATGAGAAATAAATAATTTTTTTTTCGGTGATCGCCGGTGTTTACACGCAGCGCAGCCCCGCGCAAACGGGCTGCGCTATATAAAAACATAAAAATGAAGGTTATAAACCCACAAATGTGGGTTTTATGCAATACATGGATTTACAATGCAGGGACCAGCAGACCAAAAACAACATGGCCACCGTGTAGTGGTTGCTAAGGGGGGAAGCTGAGTCTAAGAGATGTAACTAAGCATTAGTAGGCAATCTGATGCAAATGAGTGTTAGGATACTGAATTCCACTGTCACATAGCAAATGAGCACATTCTGAGTAGTGTAAGAGTTACATAAGGGGAGGAACAGAGTAGGAGATAGGTGACATCACAGGGGGGAATGGCAGAAAGAAATGCAGTTCATTGGAGGTCAGTGTTACATGACAGATGTCAGACACATATCATGGAAAGAGGAGTGCCACAACATAAGCATGGGAAAGTCAAGAAATGGAAGGTGTACACTGTTTCCTACACCAAAGTTTCTTGCTGGGCGTGCATGTGCACGTGTGCGCACCATGAAGCGCGAATAAGACAGTGTGCGCGCGTGTAAGGCAGACTGAGCATGTGGGAGCGTGTTGGTAGATGTTTAACACTGTTTGCACGGGTGTGCACGCGTTTTAACCCGAATAAGCAGATATCATGAAAGGATTCACATCTATGTCAACAGAGGTCATTGTGCCCCTATACTGTTCTCTTATCAGACCCATAATCTAGTACAATGCCTCATTTGGGATGTACCTTACCTGACACCTGCAGCAGTTAGAAAGACCTCAAAGGGACCTCATCAAGAGGATAAAGGGTCTCAAATATATGTCATATGTTGCCTGGCTGTAGACACCCCAGCTGAATGCAGTCACATATTGCCTACACAGATGCATTGTATGTCTGTTGTACAAGGCCATGTCCAACACAGGAGTAATGGACATGCTCCACCCCAGAAAACTCAAAGCCATCGGAGCTGTGAGAGTGAGAGATGTCAACCTCAACACATAATGAAATAGGATGTGCTGGAGGGACAGATACATAACCCAGAGGCTCCCCACACCCTGGAACAGAATCCGACTCCATGTTAGGTAGAGCCCCTCACTGACACTCTTCAACAGGAATCTTGCCAAGTGGATGGATGATTGTAGATTTACACAGGGGGTCTTCACTGTGTCACATCCAGACAGAGGCACAGCAAAGCAAATCATAAATGGCCATAATATTCACATAGCAAGGGGTGGCGAAAGCCACACACACTCTGGCTAGGCTTACAAATGCCCTAGGGTGGATAGCCTAGTATGAACCTATGAACCTATGAAGATACAAATTGTACAGGACACTAAGGATAATCCCAAGGCTTCCACAACTGATGGTAGGAACTGTGTTGGGAATTCACAGATATGCTCTGAATCACACAAATATTACAAACAACATACCAAACACACACACATATTGCCAACATACATCCTGACAGGTGCAGTGTAAACCCCCCCCCCCCCCAGAATGCAAAATATATATCCCAGCAGATTGCTGGCCCCCTGACATTGCAGATGCTGAGGTAACAGCCAGCATCTACAAAGCAAAACACACAGCAGCAATGGTATGAGATGGTGTCTTGGGCTGAGTCCAACATGGACTCCAAGAAGAATGGAATGCCAAATCACACTACTGCTCAATGTCAGCCTTACCACAGGATATGTACCCAAAGAGCAGTGTACAACAACAGTGGTCCTTCTCAACAAAGGTGTTGCCTGAATGGATACTGAAAACTACCACCCCAGAATCCTGAGAAGCTCGGTCTGCACAGCTATGGAAAGGATCAGCATGTACCGCAGACATAAAGATATTGGGGACCTACTAACACCGGACCCTACCCAGTGTTGCTTTCTTAAGTGCAGATCCTGCCCCTAAACATGTTTGACTCATTTGAAACAGTCATTAAGGTCATTGATGAGGGCAATGTGGTCCACACAGCGTAGCTGGACCTTGCAAAGGCTTCTATACAATACCCTACATGTTCATTATAGATATGCTCACCAGCTTAAATATAAACCCCTATGTCAGTAGAGGGGTTGCAAACCAGACCAAGGACAGAACTGACATGGTCAGACATGCTGCAGCCATGTCAGACTACAAACCAGATATAACTGGCATCCCACAAGGCTTGGTCCTGGGACCTCCCTCGTTTGGTATATATGTCCCATAGGTACAGGCCAACATGGAAGGACTGTGTCTGAACATGTTTGCAGAGGACTACAAACTGCCCACCATATCTGACCCTCCAGCTGACACAAGCATCCCACAAAAGGGCCACATAGAAACAGACAACTGGTGCCATAGTCATGTCAGCAAGCTAATTGCAGAAAAGTGTATAGTCAACCCCCGTGGATATACAGTAAGTGCCCACCAATTACCACATAGGTGTTAACCCATTACGTACTTAACATGTAATGAGAGACCTGGGGACACAAGGTGATAGATATCCTGTATTGGACAAACATGTGGCTGTAGTGTTTACAGAAACATACCATATACCCACCTAATCATGAAGGTTGTCAGATCTAGATAAGGGGAGGTCATTGTGGCTCTGCAGTCATCCTTCATCAGCGTTACAATTGACTACAATAGCCTCTGTGGGATGTACCTCAGCAGACACCTCCATCAACTGTAAAGTCCCCAACAGTACCTCACCAGGAGTATCAAAGAGCTTGCACAGATGCCATGTGTTGCCTGATTAAACAAACTGCAGCTACACACACTGCCATACTGCCCACCCAGAGGCAAGCTGTGTCTGATGTATAAAGCCATGTCCAAGCTGGAATCAATAAACATGCTGCACCTTGTACAATCTGAATGGCAGTGAGATATGCACATGAGAGACCTGAACCCCAGCACTGGCATACATAGAATAAGCTGTACTGCATGATCCATAACACAGAAGCCACCCCCACTCATGAGTAAACTCCCAGTACAGGCTATCCATAGAGTCACTCATCGATTCTCCTCAAGAGGAATCTTGATGAGTGGATGGGAGATGGTAGCTTTACCCTGGGTATCACTGTTATGTCACAGGTAGACAGAGGCACAGTATACTAACCATGACATATGTCATGGCAAACTCCACTTACAATGTGTGCCGAAGGACAAACACACTCTCAGACTAGCATTAGAAATGGCCTAGGGCACATCGCTAGTGTTTGCAAATGTACACCTATGTTGTGGAATACACTACCAATGTTGGACAAGCCTGGTTTAATTAGTTCATATCTGAACATAATGCAGCATGGTCAGATGTGCACAACTGGCCCCTAACCAGGCTGTTGCGCTCACTATGGAAATGTAAAGCAGTGATAGGACTAAAGCCAAGGATACTGTCCACCACAGTCAAAGTACTGAACCAGTACACTATACGGTACTACAGTGTTAGGTCAGTATGAAAGGATGTTGACAACTGTATGCAAAGTATCCCATGCAAACCCTGCAGGCACAGTATAATCCCTGTTGTGTTCACACACAAAGCAGTCGGACAGTAACTACACAACATGACACACAACACACAACCATAAACGGGAGATATTTGTTGAAGTTCACACTCATCCACAAATGTGGTGGGCTGCAGAGTTCAACATATGGAAAGCTCACACTGGGCATGCTCTCACACTTTGATAAATGAGACATATGTCAGACAACATGCCATGGGAAGGCTGAACTGGGCATGCTCACACACCTAGGCCAAATCTCAGTTTAGCAGTTGGCCACACATATCTGGTACTTGTACGTGTTATTCCAGGAACCAACCACATTACAGCAATCTGCCCAGTGCACACAGTTAAATGACTACAGAGACATACGTGATATAGTGGATCCCTCCCATATGCAAACATCTTCCACAGATACACAAGTTGTTCATACAAACAGGGAATGCTATGGCAATAAAGACCTGCAAACAGTCTATCAGCAACAAATAATGTGCATTTGACAATTAAACATATGGGTGTAGAGGTCAACACTAGGCTGTTTGCCCTAGGGAATGAAAGCTTAGCCAGAGTGTGCTTGGCGTCTGCCTCCCCAGTACAGTAGTCTACTGTGCCACTGTAAAGTAGGTCACATAAGGCACCGTGTGAGGCTAGTGTGCTGTGCCTCTGTCAAGCAGGGACACAGTGGAGATCCCAGGGTTTGAATTTGCTAAGCCACAGCCATGTTGTTGGTGTGTGCTGGAAGAGCATTGCTGAGGACCTCTAACAGTAAGTGGGTGTCAATAACAGACTGAGGGGAGCCTTATCTGCATTGTCTGGACAATTTCACTGTCAACACTGTGTCCTGATGATTATGAGGGATTAAAGTGTCATGCCGGTACTGTTCAGAGATGTCCTCCCTCTGTGGGCTACTGCTCTGCAATGTATTAGCTCACTCTGTTGGACAGCTCATATATGGCTGGTGTACATCTCACAGGTGTCCTGTTGTGGATCAGTCATGGGTTTATTTGGGATAGCATGATCAATGCAAATCTTCCACATGCTCATAGAATGCAATTGTCAAGGATTATACAGAGTGGCCTGTATACTCCCCCAGCATGGGTCCTTTGAAGTCTTCCATCCCAGTCTTCACAAGTGTAAAGTCTGCTTTTGATAAATACAGTTTGTTTGCAGTGACAACCTTGCCTGGGGGTGGGGATGGGATATGGATGGCCAGGGAAAGGTGGGTATGGTCAGATATCAACAATGGTGGTCTACCTCTGGTGTGGAACAGTGAGTAACCATGTTGTAGATGGTCAGGTGCAATATGTATTCCCCCTTGTAGCTGTGGTGAGTGGTTCTGCCATAGCACATGGACTCACAAATTGTAGTGGCTGTAGGGTAATATTGTAGAGGCCTGAGTAGTTCACACACACAATATGCCTGTACCTGACTTTAACAACTGGAATGGTGTATGTCAACACCTGCATATCTTGGCACTGTGCCCAGGGAAGCAAAGTGTGTGTCCTGGATGTGGGAGGGGTGGTCAGGACTGGTTGTGTTGTGTGTTACAGGTCCTGTGGTCATGAAGCATGGTATAAAACATAACCTGCCAGTGCCATGTGCATATCTGACCCTGACGTAGGTGGCTGCAAATGCATATATATGCTATCCCCCACCTGACAGGTAGTACTAGATGTACATACCTCTGTAGAAATAATGATGTCAGCACCCTATAAATACTGCAGGTGCAGAACAGATGCCCAGTAATCCGGATAGTGCGCTCTGCTAATGCGTCCGTCTTGAGTGTCATAACATAGTGTGTGGGTGTGTGTGAGTGGGGTTGGTGTGTGTGCAAGTCTGTGTGAGGGAAATGTCCCTTTTGGCAACTGGGAAAACACACTACAGGATGCATATTCCCCTTTCTAAACACTGATGATGTCAGCACCCTATAAGTACAGCAGGAGAAGGGAAACCTCCCAGTAATGCGAATAGCGCGCTCTGCTAATGTATCCGTCTCGAGTGTCATAACATAGTTAGGTAGGGGGTTGAATCCTGCAAATGGCAAGTGTGTGTGTTTGGATGAGGGGGGTTAGTGTGTGTGCAATTCTGTGTGAGGGAAATGTCCCTTTTGGCAACTAGGAGAACACACTACAGGATGCACATTCCCCTTTCTAAACACTGATGATGTCAGCACCCTATAAGTACAGCAGGAGAAGAAAAACCTCCCAGTAATGCGAATAGCGTGCTCTGCTAATGTGTCTGTCTTGAGTGTCATAACACAATTAGGTAGGGGTTTGAATCCTGCAAATGGCAAGTGTGTGTGTTTGGATGAGGGGGGTTAGTATATGTGCAATTCTGTGTGAGGGAAATGTCCCTTTGGGCAACTAGGAGAACACACTACAAGATACACATTCCCCTTTCTAAACACTGATGATGTCAGCACCCTATAAGTTCAGCAGGAGAAGGAAAACTTCCCAGTAATGCGAATAGCGCGCTCCGCTAATGTGTCTGTCTTGAGTGTCATAATATAATAAGGTAGGGGTTTGAATCCTGCAAATGGCAAGTTGTGTGTGTTTGGATGAGGGGGTTAGTGTGTGTGCAATTCTGTGTGAGGGAAATGTCCCTTTTGGCAACTAGGAGAACACACTACAGGATGCACATTCCCCTTTCTAAACACTGATGATGTCAGCACCCTATAAGTACAGCAGGAGAAGGAAAACCTCCCAGTAATGCGACTAGCGCACTCTGCTAATGCATCCGTCATGAGTGTCATAGCAAAATTAGGTAGGGGTTTGAATCCAGCAAATGGCAAGTGTGTGTGTTTGGATGAGGGGGGTTAGTGTGTGTGCAATTCTGTGTGAGGGAAATGTCCCTTTTGGCAACTAGGAGAACACACTACAGGATGCACATTCCCATTTCTAAACACTGATGATGTCAGCACCCTATAAGTACAGCAGGAGAAGGAAAATCTCCCAATAATGTGAATAGTGCGCTCTGCTAATGCGTCCATCTTGAGTATCATAACATAATTAGGTAGGGGTTTGAATACTACAAATGGCAAATGTGTGTGTTTGGATGAGGGGGGTTAGTGTGTGTGCAATTCTGTGTGAGGGAAATGTCCCTTTTGGCAACTAGGAGAACACACTACAGGATGCACATTCCCCTTTCTAAACACTGATGATGTCAGCACCCTATAAGTACAGCAGGAGAAGGTATGTGGCATGGACAATGACTGAGTCATATGTGTCCATGCCTCTGACTGACCTGTATGCTTGTGTTATGTGGTGGACCATAGTGCCCCACGGGCATATCACTGTGACCTTCACCTTGTCCAGCCTGGTGAGCGTGACCTCACTGTACCGGACAATAAAGGTACCTAACACAACTGTGGCAGGTGTGTTGTCTAGCCGTACAGGCTGTGACTGTTTGGCACACAGGATTTGTGTGCTATGTGTTATGCGTGATGTGTTCTGGCATAACATATGCCTGTGTGCCAGCTGCAGAGGTGTCTGCTGCTCAGGCAGGATGCTATTCTTAGGCTCCACGAATGGCCCAGTGTGTTCACGTGCTTGTATTGCTGTCAGTGTAGGTCTACATCAGACTGGTACTGTAGTCACTGTAGTATTTCATGCCACCTGATAGGTTATGCCAGTACTGGGTTCAGAGTGCTTAGTCCCCAGTTTGGCTATGTGGTTCCATCTCATACATGTGTTGTACATCCATGTGTAGGGGAGAGGGTTGACTGTGTACATGTGGCAGCTGTGACATTGCCACATGACCCACATATTCCACAATTGTACCATAGAGGTGACTGACAAGTGACCTTTGCACATGCTACCATAGTATTGTGATTGCCATGGTGATTAACAGCACATAGGGCCAATGGGGAACAAGGTACATAGGGTCATAGATTCATAGGTTCATACTAGGCTATCTGCCCTAGGGCATTTATAAACCTAGCCAGAATGTGTTTGGCTGTCACCATCCATTGTAAATATATCTTGCCATGCCCTTTTTCGAGGTTAGTATACTGTGCCTCTGTCTAACAGTGACACAGAAGTGATACCCAGGGTAAACCTACAATGTCCCATCCACTCATCAAGATTCCTCTTGAAGAGAGTCAATGAGGGACCCTGCCTAACCTGGACTGGGATTTTATTCCACAGTGAAGTGAGCCTCTGGGTTATGAATCTGTCCCTCCAGCATGTCCTATTTATTTCAGTGCTGAGGTTCAAGTCTCTCAAGCGTGTAGCTCGATGGGATTTGGATATTATCAGGTGCAGCATGCCCATTAATTCTGGGTTTGACATGGCTTTATACATCAGGCACAGATCGCCTCTGAAAAGGCGGTATGCCACTGAGTAGAGCTGGGGTTTCTTTAACTGGTCAGCATATGGCATCTGTTTGAGCCCTTTGATCCTCTTGGTGAGGTACTTTTGGGGTCTTTCCAGTTGCTGCAGGTGTCTGGTAAGGTACATCCTAACAGGGGCATTGTACTCAATTATGGGCCTGATGAGGGATGAGTAAAGAGGCACGATGTCCTCCCCTGATCTAGATGTGAATCCCTTCATGATGGGGTGGGCTATATAAAATGTCTTTCTAACCACTTTGGCCATGTGGTTGTCAAATGAGAGATTGCTATCAACTTGGGTCCCCAGGTCCCTAATTACTTCTTCTGTACTTAATGGATTAACACTTATGTGGTACTTTGTGGGCACTTTGTTTTTGCCAAAGGGGATGACTATACACTTTTTTGCATTCAGCTTGAGGCCATGGCTCTGGCACAAGTTGTCTGTTTCTATGATGCCCTTTTGGAGGATGCTTGTGTCGGCTGGAGAGTCGATTATGGCGGCCAGTTTGCAGTCATCTGCATATTTGGTCAGCCACAGTCCTTCCGTGTTGGCCTGTACCTCCGATAAATATATACCAAACAAGAGAGGTCCCAGGACTGAGCCTTGTGGGACACCACTTGTAACTGGTTTGGAGTCTGGCATGGCTCCAGCAATTCTAACCATGTGGGTTCTGTCCTTGAGCCAGTGTGCAATCCATCTAGTGACATAGGGGCTTATATTTAAGCTGGTGAGCTTCTTTAGAATGCCCGAGTGGGGTATTGTATCGAAGGCTTTTGCGAGGTCCAGGTAGGCTGTGTGGACCACCTTCCCCTCGTCAATGGCCTTGGTGACTGTTTCAAAGAAATCAACCAGGTTTGAGAGGCAGGATCTGCCCTTAATAAAGCCAAACTGGGTATGATCCAGTGTCTGTAGGTCCACAATATCTTTATTTATGAGGTCCATGATGATCCTTTCTATAGCTCTGCAGACCGAGCTAGTGTGGCTTATGGGACGATAGTGTCCAGGATCCGTTGAGGCACCGCCTTTCTGTAGAGGGACCACTGTTGCTGTACACCACTCTTTGGCCACATATCCTGTAGTAAGGCTGGGATTGAACAGTAGTTTTATGTTTGGTTGTAGCTCTTCTTGGAGTTCATGTAGGACATAGCCCAGTACACTGTCTGGTCCCATTGATGCAGTGTGTATTGCTTTGGAGAGGGCGGCTCTTACCTGAGCATTTGAGATGTCAGGGGGGCAGCACTCTGCTGGGATACATATTTGCCCTTTCGGTGTGGAGTGGGGGGAGAAGTTTGCGCTGAACCTGTCAGCTAGAATGTTGGCAATGTCTGTGGGTTTGGTGTTTGCATTGACATTTTGGACTACCTCTGAGCATATCTGGGAATTACCACCCAGGTTCCTAACATAACTAAAGAAAGCCTTGTGATTATCCTTAGTGTCCTGTGCAATTTCTCTCGAAGCTGGCCTTAGACAATCCTATGAGTGCCTGTAGTTATTTGCTAATACTGATCAGTGATGCCGTCCCTTTTTGGGATTTTGCTGTATCATTTAGTAGCTTCCTCCTTCTATTGTGTAGTTTGTTTATGGCTGGGGTCCACCAGACAGGACGTCTGCCTTTGGAGGATTGGGTCTTGGTTTTATTCGGGATCACATGATCCATGCATTCCTGAAGGTGTCCATAGAATGCGTTTATAGAGGAATCTGCGGTCTGGTCTGTAGTTTCCACAGGCCCGGGGGCTTTGATGGTTTCCACCTCAGTTTTGAGGAGTGTGAATTTGCTTTAGAGAAGTTGTTCACTGTGGTGTTCTGGGCAGGGGGTGGGGTCGGGATGTGAATATCCAGTGAGATTAGTTTATGGTCTGATCTTACCAGTGAGGGATACACTTCTGGTCTGGAGCATTGAGTCCCCATGTTGGTGATGATCAGTATGTTTCCCCTTCTTGTGGGAGTGGTAACAAGTTGTTCCATAGCATTTGAGCTCATATATTCTAGGAATCTTTGGCCTAGGGTGTTGGAGCTAGAGTCATGCTCCCAGTCTATGTTTGGGTAGTTGACGTTGCCCAATATAATGGTGTTTGGAGAGACCTTCATATTTTCCACTGTTCTCAGGAAGGCCGAGTGCAGTTCTTGGGTTTGGGAGGGTGGTCTGTAGCAGGCTATAACCTGGAAGGCAGTTTAAAGCATTGTTAGTTGCACATGGATAGTCTCTGATGCTTGGTGCTTTGCCACCAACCTGGAGGTGTGGGTATCTTTGATGAATATCAATACTCCCCCTCCTTTTGTGGTTTGTTCCAAGTTTTGGGGCTGAAAAGCATGGTATGAGGTATAACCTGGTAGTGCTGGGGTGCTCTTAGTAGCCCTGAACCAGGCATCTGTTACTGCACAGATATCAATGCTCTCCATGCTAAGGAGAGTTTCGAGTGCATGCATCTTGAGGTTTAGACTTCTGGCGTTGGGTAGCATTACTCTTAGTTTCTTATCCCTTGTGATACCTATGAAGGTGGGTTTGTCATTTGAGCCTTGCCTAACAAAGGCACTATGGGGGTAGCAAGAGCCTTTGCCAATATCCGAAAGCCCAGGGGTGACAGGTGCAAGCCGTCCCTAGCGAAGCAGGTGGTTCAACAGAGGAAGAATATGTGAAGGTGTAGTGCCTGTGATTAGATAGCAGTAGCAAATATGACTGCTCACGTGGACAAATGCCAGGTAAGTCATATGCAATGTGTCACAGGCAACGTACATGTGAACAGGACAAACAGTGACATTCTGTCAAGTGAGACATGGACATACATATAGTAAGCTATGCAGATGTCACTAGGAGTCCACAGAAGATCTGTAACTATGCATTGCAGGTGGGATCAGTATTCCAGGGTAATTGCAAGCAAACATGCATGCAAACAAAGCTACAGTAAGCAGGGCTGCATGTAGTCCATTGTACAACAAACAAGCTGTACCACTTCCAGTAGGTAACACTGCAATTATGCAGGCACTATGCACATGTACATGGAAATACACAGGTCAGATGGCTAGGGTCCAGTCTCAGCGCACACAAGTGTACAGACCATGTACTGTCAGGATGTACAATAACTGGATGGAAACCCATGTGCTCATACCTGCAGTAATACACATGTCAAATTACAGACACTGAGCCTTCACTCTGTGGTTCCATACTTAGTAGGATGTATGCTACCTGGCCTGCCACCACAGTATCCCTGACATGTATGGGGACTCTCCCTCCTGTGACAGTTAGTTTTGTGTGTTGGGGCTGTCTAGCATGGTATGAGATGTGAGCTTGCAGTGCTAGGGTGCTCCTGTGTGTCCTGTACCAGTCGTGTAGTACTGCACACACATCAACATCCTCAAACATCCGCATTGCAGAGTCCAGTGTGGGCAACATGCCACTTGCAGTTTACATGTCCATCATTGCATATTAATACTTCCATTACCTTATCCCCTGTGCTACCTATGTATGTAGCCTTCTGTTGACATCCTTACCACCAGTATGCCAACATGTTCAGATGATACACTATGGTACTTACCATGGGTGTAGACAACAGTACATGACAATCATACCCTTACTGCATCAGGCATGCTGTGATATACTCACAATTATTTCAGCACACAGTACTGTTAAAAACATGATACTATTACTACATGTCTATGTAGTCACCCTGTGCATCAGCAACATGTTAACCTGTACCTGCACTGATGTTACAGATTGCAGGAGGTGGCACAGTCTCATCATATGCACAGGGTGTGAACCTGGTATGCCTGAGTCAGCCACCGATACCACCGATTGACATGTATGTGTATGTGTGTTGGTGAGGGACAGCAGTACAAGGTGGGGCAATGGTGATGCAGTGTGTGCGTGTATGCGGTAGCCCTAGGTGTTGTCAATTTGCATGTGTGTATGGATGCACACAGTTCCACCTCATGGCTGCCATATACTGGTGTTTGTGGACAGCCACAGACTGTACCTGCCAGGTCATACAGATCAGTGTCTCTGGCCACAGACACAGTACCTGTGCCTTGCAGGGGTGCTACGGACCGTAACCGGTACCAACCCAGACTGGGTACTGTCATCAGAAGCAGGTGTTCATTGACTGGACACAGATCCCTGTCGGGCCTGGCCAGAGCCACGTGCACGTGGTCTCCTGGGGCGGTCTGATGACAGCACAGACCCAGGATTGCTGGGGCTGCTGCTGGCACTATGGGGGCAGCCGTGGCCCTGTTGTCCGCAACGACTGCCAGCTGCTGCTGTTGCTGGCATATGCCCACGTCAACGCCTCAACCATCCACCATCGCCCTGGCTCATGGACATGTAGTTTTGGAACCGGTCTAATATGTCCCCACAACGTCTGTCTATGACATCGGTGAAATTACGGATGGCATCCGCAAAGTCACACATACTGTCAGTCATGGCTGTGCGACATGCTGTCAGCTCCCACAGACCCTGTCTGGTGTACCGTTCCATACGTGACTGTGCCTGCATGACAGCCCAAAACATAGCTGAGGTTGTAAGACCTCTGTGGGCACATCTGAGAGGGGCAGTACGGCCACGGATGCTCCCACGAGAACCCCTGGACATCTGTCTGTGTGGTACCATCTCAGGGCCATGCCCATGGCTGCTGTGTGGGGAGGCATGTGCCACAGATACCACATTACCCTGGTCAATGCCCACTGTATGCTGTCCATCACCTAGGGACATTGGTGACAAAAGGTGTATTGGCAGGATAACTGTGCGCATTGATGGGGTTGACAGCTGTGTACTGTCAATCGGCTGACCAATGATGGGCCCTGGCATACCTTCCTGTGCCATTACACAGATGTCATCATTATCAGTACCCATGGCACCTGATTCAGGTTCCCTGCTGTATGACACCAGAGCAGCACCAGAACCTGTGGGAGGGAAACAGGAAACACAGTTTACAATGTCTACACAATATTACCAGTGATGCACACATCCACACATGCACAGGTCCAGACATGCACACATGCACACATGTGCACACATGCACACATGCACACATGCACACATGCACGCATGCACACATGCGTACACATGTGCACACATGCACACATGCACACATGCACATGCACACATGCACACATGCACACATGCACACATGTGCACACATGCACACATGCACAGGTGCACACATGCACACATGCACACATGCACAGGTGCACACATGCACACATGCACACAGTTGCACACAATTGTACACTACTCAGTATGCGTGATATCAACACACAGACACAGACACACCTGCATGCATACAAAGAGCACTACTAAGTGAGCCTAATTTTACTATTACTATCAAGACTATTACAGGTATTGTTAATACACACTCACCAGCATGGATAGGCTGCATTGCTGTTACACCAGAGGGACCTGCAGAAGTGAGGAAACTAATGTCAGTGGGCACAACTGAGCCATTGTTACTGAGTATGATACAGGTCAGTAGTACAACAGTTGCCTTTCACAGGTCATCTGCTAATATTGATGATATCACACTTGTACATTAAATACTATGATGACAGCTACAAAAACAAGGACACACCTCACACATGCATTAACTACCAGTGTACACAACAGTCAACTATACATATAGCATATTACCTGCACGCTCATAGTCTTGCTGCTGCGTGGCTCCAGCCTCCATCATAATGCATGTCTGCTGCTGTTGTTGTTGCTGGCAGACTGGAGCCACTACACTCATGAGTAGTCCCTCCAGTCTGGTGAGTGGGGGATGTGTAGCCACCCCACCACCTGTGGTGACCTGTTGCCTGTGGATATCCGACGCACGCTGACGTACATTTCTGATTAAATCACTGCAGTGATGTCGTACCTGCTCATATGTCCTATTATGCGTGCCTATGTCATTTACCCGACGGACCAGGTCTTGCCACAGTGCAGCCCTCTCCTGCTGATTCTGGCTGGTGCGGGAAAAGAGTATTGCATAATCCCGCACCAGGCTCTGGTGTATCTCCTCATCCTCAGCTGCGGAGTAAGCTGGATTTCGGGGGTGAGCCATGTACCTGAAAAAGAAAATAACCTGATATCAGCAATATATGTCAGCAGAATTTGGCACACATACTACACATGCTACTCGACTGTTATGATACAACATATCTCACATATATAGCATCTGTCTGTCTATTGGTGGATACACATGTAAATGGCCAGGTATCAGTGCTCAGCCAGCAACTGTGCAACAGTACCTGGCACACTCCATACGACATACTACCAAACCCCAGCAGTCAGAACACTAATTCAGGTCCAGAACACCTCCTCACTCTGGGGGTTTGTATCTAGGTACTGTATGGCCTACATCATCAACTACTGTGAGCTGACCACAAACTAATTGCCCTGGATATACATATCCCACCTCCACCACCAGCACAAACGACTATAGTGAATAACATTGCAGATGCAAACTTTACACTTTGTAACAGTGACATGGTATCCTTTCAGCCCACTGGGCCAGTGGAAGACACAACCCACAATGCTGACCCCTACACAAATGCTTTCTACGGACATCTCCGAGAATGCATGGATCATGCAATCCCATATATGACCAAGACACTCTCCACAAAGGGACAGCATCCTGTCTGGTGGACCCAAGCCATAGACAGATTGTATTACAAAAGATGGAAGCTACTGCAAGACAGAGCATAATTCCATAAAGGGAAGGCATGTCTGAGCAGCACTAGTAAGGATCTATTTTCCCTCATACAAACATCCATGGGCAACTTTGAGAGGGAAATCAAGAGGGACACTACAGATAACCAGAAGGCCTTCTTCAGTTATGTTAGCAACCTGGTCAGAATCCCTCCTCTATGCTCATAGTTAGTACACAACAACAAATAATTCACTGAAACCACAGATATTGACAACATTGTGGCAGAAAGGTTCAGTGCAGGTCTCACCCCTCCCTCTCCCCCAAAATATGACATAGTTATCCCAGCTGACTGTAACCTCCCTGTCATCACAGATGTCCAGGTGAGAGCCGCCCTCAGGAAAGCAGAATACACAACATGACTGGGACCTGATGGTATCCCCAGTTGCATGCTACATGAACTCTGACAGGAGCTAAACACACATATAGAAGTGCTATGTAACACTAGCCTGACTACAGGATATGTACCTGTATACTGGCGCACAGCAGCATTGGTTCCACTCCACGAAGGAGGCATCTCAACATACCAATACAATACAACACAATACAATACATTACAATACAATACTATACAATATGCTATTGCCCCTGGGACTACAGCAGCATACTGTGCTGCTACCCTGACCATTGTGACACATGTAGTGTGATGGTACCTGCTGCTGTCACACAGTTACACAGGGTGACTCATATGGCATATTACCTATCTGACTAGCATTCAGCAGGGGTATGTGTGACATGTACTCATGGGGAGTCTTGCTTCTTAACACTGTGTGGTTTATTGCAGGGTATGTCTTATCTGTGGGTAGGAACCTTTACCTCCACATGTGCTCTCTATTGCAGTGGCATGGACGACACACAGCAGTCATTTAGGTTGTGGATGGTGTGAGGTGTTACTATGGTTGTTGGACATCTGTCATGGGTGTGACTTACGTATGTAAATCCAGGAGTGGTAACCTCTATGTGGGTAGTATGTGTGTACTCTGTGGTGGTGTCAGTCACTGTGCATTGGTAATGTGTTTGAGTGCATTGTCACAGTGTTGTACATGTCACTGTGTCCTTCTCCATATCTGTAGCTGTCATGTGAGGTACATACCATGGCAGCCATTATGTGGTGTGGAGGGGTACACTGACCTACATGTCCATAGCTGACACACCATGTCTGCTGACACATACCATGTGCAGGTATTCCAGGAATAGTGTGCCACTGTGAATATCATTGGGGGGACTATTGTACACATTTATGACCCTGTTCACCCCTGACACATGCAGTGGTGGGCAGCCAATCACATATCTGGTGGTTACTGGTGTAGGTGATTTGAAATGGGGTATGGTACTCCAGTTTTGACACTGGTGTTCACTCCATGCCTTTGTCACCAGGCACCTGTTGCAATACATTTGTACACATGTGTCTCACTCAGAATATATATACATATCTCTCTCTCTCTATATATATATATATATGTATATAGATATATCTATATGTATATATATATATATATATATATATATATATGTCTGTATACATATACACATATATATATTGATGTACATATATTGCTATAGATATGGAGAGGGGGGTGTGACACAGAGGGGGTCAGAGTGACAGAGGCGGTGGGACAGGGTGTGTTGAGGTCGTCATATACAGTCATACCTGTAGATAGTCAGATCAGTCTGTCTATGTATATGTATCTTCATATATCTATATCTGTTTGTTTTTTATTACATATATATGTTTGTACATATTCTATCTATCTACATCTGTCTATGTATTCTTACATCTCTCTCTATGTATGTATACATATATGCATATTATATATATATATATATATATATATATATATATATATATATATATATATATATATATGCATACATACATACATATTTTGACATACATACGTATCCATATGATAGACAGGTATATCAACATGTTTGTCTACCATACTGTATACACACTAACATACTGCTAAACATACATAACTGTGAAACCTACTTTGTACATTGCAGTAGAACCTACATTCAACCTACATTGATATGTGCACATAGATGCTCTCACATAGAAATGTATGTACAGCCTTCACTGATAGTTGCTGTATGTCCCCTGCCCTTTGCACATCTTCATATATATATGGATACAGACCAATGACACATATGGAGGGTTCACAGTATGGAGACCTTTATAGTATTACTTTACATTACCAGTGTTTGTCACAGCTGCTTGTGTTGCCATCTGGTTTTGTGTCCTGCTGCTCCACTTGCCAGTTGTCAGCTTTCAGGTGGCTGTTGCTGAAAAGTTTTGTTTGTGTATGTTTAATTTCGTTTTTCTCTGTCTCTGTCTCTGTCTCTGTCTCTCTCTCTCTCTCTGTCTCTCACTTCCTCCTCAGGGTGCAATGAAAGTACTGCATGTGTGGACTGGGAGTACAGCATACTTTTGTAGGTATCTGCATATGTCCATGTGATGGCCTCTGCACCAATTGTTAGCCAGCATTTGCTAATTGCATGCAGCCAGTTGTGTACTGATTGCATTTCTCACTGTGATTTCAGAACAGTGCTATAAAAAGGTATGTGAGATAGGCGTAGCCCTTTCAGATTTTAAGGGCAGGGACCATGCTGGTATGCTGTGGACAATGTTCTGTGAGTGTAAAGGTTGGTATCGCTCTCATATTTCCAGCTGTGTTGTAGATTAACATTCCTCCATTCATTTCTCCAGTTTCCTGTACTAACTGTGTATGTACACAGACAACTACGACTACTACTACTGTTAATGTGTGTGTGTGCTTTCCTTGCACTTTTGCTTGCACTTTGTTGCTATGGCTTCAATATTTGCCCTTTACAGTCACTACTTGTATGCCTGCTATGTGTCTTGACTGTAGTGTGCTGCTGTGGCTTTCCTATTTTCCATGTACATTCACACCTTGGAATGCTTGCTATATCTGCTAGGGTGTTACAGCATGCAGTGTGGTCTGGCCATGGTGTGGACCTTGTCATCTATTAGGGTATTTGAGTATGCTACTGAGTAGGCCCCAGACACTCTCAGGTGCATCTGTTATCTGCCTCATGGAATGGTAAATATCAGTGGGGTACACCCATTAAATTGTCTGGTATGCTGCAGTTGTGACTGTGGGATAGCATTAGCATATGTATTACTACACTTTTTCTGCCATGCAAGTGGTGCATACTTTCAGGACTCCATAGTTACCATTGCATGTGTTGTAACACCTTTCTGCCTACTGTTTGTACATTTCACATGGAGTCTGTGGGGCATCCCTGTAACTCATTCACTGTTGCTATGTCTAGGCTCTTAACTATTCAAATATGGTGGTGTCAGACCTCTCATGTGTACAAATATTTGCAGGTTGTCCACATTTCTGCCTCATATTTTGGTCAATATCTCATGCACAGCTTTTTCTGGCAAATCACTCTGGGCTCAAGTCAGAATATAGTGACAAACATTCAAGTTTCAGACTTCATACCCTTCCAAACATCCCACAAAATGCAGAACCTGTTACTCTCTGAACTGTCTAAATTTGTTGTAACATTATTTGTAATGTGTCCCTGGTTTTGGCCCTTTGCTCCACATATTTTATTACTTGGTCCGGATGTGTTCCTGTAAGAGGTTGTGGGGTATGGGCAGTGATTATCCTGCTGTGAGTATGTGTGTGGCTTGCAAGGTGCTACAGTGACATTATTACCTACTAGCTACCAACTAGCGTGGCTGTTTCTGTTCACACACTACTAATATGGAAATCCACTAGTTTTGATGGTAATTCTAAATTACATGCTTTGTGTACTACACATCCTATATTCCCTTTACATTCATTCCTACTATGACATGATATATTTATTTTAGCACAATGTTGAATAACAGTCATGGCTTAGTGGTAAGTCATGCAGACTACTGTTTCCTGGGTTCGGGACTGACAGTGGGATTTTATTTTGCTTTTGAACTGACTACAGGACCTGTCAATCAGAGTGACTAAGGCACTTTTAAGCAGTTGTAACCGGGTTAGCTCTGGTTTGCGCGGAGCTCACGCATGTGCACTGGCGTTTAGCTCCGCACACACCTGCTTACAACTGCTTAAATGTGCTTACTCTTGCACACACCCGCGCTATTTTCTTTGAAAGAAATGAAAATGGGGAGACAGGAAAGTGGTGAAAAAGGGGTCACAAAGAGGGTAAGACAGTAGGGAAACAAGCTTGGGTTTTGCAGGAGGGATGTAGGTAAGGCCCATAGCTGCCCATTTCTTCATCAGCAACAGCTGTACAGATGTTTGTAATTTGGTGTGACATTTGATACCTTCCACCCCTGAGAGAGGTGTAAGGACAACAATAATACTTGTACAGCCAATTGTAATTGATAGTTTCCATGTCCGGCAGACATATGTGCAAAATGGGCAGCTATGTAGAGGCCGTAATTTTTTTGTGGGTACAGAGTGCCCTTTTTTTTTTTTTTTCAGGTGAGAGTGGTATGTCAGGTGAAGGAAGTCGGTATAGCTGGGGAGGTAGGTTGGGTAGGTCAACAGACAAGACAAACAAGACGCATACAGGGGCGGTGTATGACACGTGTGAGGGGGTTACACAATTGACGGGGACGGAGGTTTGGATATCCAGAGCCCATGAGCCCACAGATGGCAACAGTGGAACTGATATCCCCACCCATGGGCAGTTGCCACTGTTCCTTCACTGCCCAGGATGGGGCTGTGCTGGGGGCTGTGTAGGCCGGGCAACAGGCATGTCTCTAAGTTGTGCCACCTGTGCCTCAAGCTGGCATAGGGGCCCAAAACAGTGTCCTGGATCTCCCTACACACCACAGTCCAGACGCTATGGAGGGTGAGTGGTGGTTCTCCTCTGGCCACGCTTGCAGAGGGGTGACAGGCCCCATCCCCTGCAGCGCTTCCACCCGCAGGTGGCACAGGGCCACCGGAGGAGGGTCCAGACTGGGAACTAGTGCCAGGTGCACTCGCCAGCTGAGGAGGGAGAGGTGGGTCCGCTGGAACCCGCCTTCCCTGTCGTCCTATGTTTTGCATTATGTCATGACAGTTTGGGTTAGTAACATACAATACCATTCGCAATTAGTTGTAACAGCATGCATTAGTATTCCCATTAACCAAACACCCAGATATTCACACCATTGAACAGCGAGCATAACACATGCATAATTTGAACAGCAATGCACAGTCCAACAACATGCAGGGTTGACTGATGGCAACAGGCCATCAGGTTTGGATGTATGAACAGGGCAGATGCATCAACGGACATGCAAACATTTATGACCCAACAGCACAAATGTCCAGGGGTGTTAATTGTGATTGCACATACCAATTTTACGTGGAATGGATTATATGTGGTTATAGGGTGGGGTGAAGAAAATATTATTAACACCTTCGAATACCAATACATATGCTGTACATTTCTAATAGCTACAGATATATACACACTACTGTTCTTACTACAGTTTCCTATATGATAACTACTTCAATTTGGTGATAGGACTGTTACTGCTACATCAATATACATTTTATTGTTATTCATACACATTCATATCTGGCTTTTTTCAGCTACATCATCCTGCTACATTTGCTTTATATAGCTATAGACAACTGTGGATGTTTGATATCTCAGACAATCATACTATCTGCATATTGCAGACTGAGAGCAACATATCCAGATTTTGGGATACACATTCCAGCTGCAGCAACACTTTGGACACATTTTGCAGTTTGGTTCTACTTGTCACATTCATTTCATTCTGTACTGACTGCAGTATACTTTATTCAGGGGTTATTACTACTTTATTGGTGGATTCATAACTCTTTCTCACACTCTCTCACTTCTTTTCATTTTACTATTCAGGATGGTACTTACTTCTAGGCTTTATTGACATGTTTTACCTGTAGTTATTACAATCCTTTCCAGCAGTCTCACTTCTGTCATGTTTCAGTATTTCAACAGGGATATATTTCACACATGTGATTTGCTCATCTTCTGCAGCTGTACTTTTCAGCCTGCTGCAGGTTGTGTACTATTATATTACAGGTGGGGCATCTTTATTTCAGACTTTATTTCAGACATTTTTATTTTTCTGTTTGGATTACAGACTGCAACACACTTTTCTAATCAAGCAATACTTGCAAACAATTTTACACTGTTACTTGCACATTTTATTACTTAGTGACTACACTGCACTCTTTTGCTAACTGTCATACTTTGATATTTCTTTACAGTTACTGGGAGTGGATTACTGACCTGCCTGGTGGTGCAACCGCTCCAGCCTATCGCCATAGGCTCTGCGGTTCGCAGAACGGACACCTGCAGCTGTAATATAAATGAAATAATATTGGAATACACATCTCCATAATATCAGCTAATTTAATTTCTTACATACATAATTAAATGTAACTTACTCAGTAGTGGGGCGTTGGGCATTTGCCGGGCCTCCTGTATCCAAAGGTTCAATTGGTCCTGCTTGAGTCTCTTCAGGTCTGCATGGTGGTGACGGACCTGCTCACCAGTCCTTGGAATCCCTGTGGCACTGGTGAGATCATGAGCCAACTGGTCCCACGCACGCCTCAGCCCTATATGCTCCCCACAGGACCTGGCCCTGAATGAGTTGGGCCTCATGATTGTGGACTAGGAGCCAGACCATGTATCTGGACTCCTCAATGCCCCACCTCTGTGCTCAAAAGCAACTACCCTCACCTACACCTGACATTCTGGCTGCAAGTCAGTTCTACAATCGTTTATGCTGTGTATTCCCGCCTATGGGGCTTATATATGCCGTTTTTCCCGCACTTATCTGTGATTGGCCATTTTGGAATTGTATCCACTTCACAAAACCTGCTTTGTCATGCTCCACTTTCTATTCATTCCTATATATTTGCTATTACTGCATTTCTGGGTACAGCTGTTGTGGCTTAGTGGTTCAGTACCTTGACTATGGTGTATGGTATCCTGGGTTCGAACCTGGCCACTGCTTTTTATATTTTATGACTGTCTAGACAGGCTAGGGGGTGTGTCTGTGTAAAGGCAGTTTTGTTACAGCTTGCTCAACGTTGCCCGCCGGTTAGCTGGTTAGCGCGGTGCACAGCTCCGCGCAAACGGGGTGCACTGGTTTACGCCTCATTTGGCTGTCAGCACGCATATTACGCTCAGCTCAGCTAGGGTCACACAGTTTTAGCGTGTGAAACCACTGCTCATCTACGGGCACTCATTTTGCACCTGTTAAACCACTGCTCAGCTACGGGCACACATTTTGCACCTGTTAAACCACTGCTCAGCTACGGGCACTCATTTTGCACCTATTAAAACCACTGCTCAGCTACGGGCAGATGCACTCACCTTGTTAAACTGTAGCTCAGCTATAGGCACATCTGGCATTTTCTATTGTTTTGTTACCTCACATTTCTCCAAAATAAATGGACTATTTCATTACATTTTACATAAATTGTGATTTTATATGTGTACATATTTGTCAGGGACTTGTTTCGTGCTTATTTTACTAAAAATAAAATTGATGTTGTGGGGGCTCGAACCATGGATGCCTGCTCTTCAGCCGACGTCTCTACCGCTACGCTATTTCTTCTTGGCTTACTTTGTATATTTAGTTCTTATATGCTTTCCCACTGACTGCTAACTGTGGCTGCACTATGGGCGCGCCCGTGCAAACGAGCGCACTCACGGGAAAACATCTTTACAATTTAAAAAAAAATTATAAGATGTTCATTTGTACATTTTATGTTCATAGTCTGTGGGGGCATGTGTTGTGTTGTGTTTATTCACATTTCCATGGACTCTGTCATGGGTGTTTACTTTGGGCACCTTTACTCTTCTGGGGGCGTGTCCGCTTGCAGGGCTCGGCCTACGGACACACCTCCTACTGTCTTACACGGACCGTGTTAGCCTTAGGTGTGATTCAGCATGCTCTCCTGAATATGCAGAGGATGCTGACATCACTCCGTTTAACTGCAGCCTCCGTGTAAGAGTTATAACTCTTACACGGAGGCTTCATGAATCCTTGCCAGTGACTGTCCCAATTAGTGATTGCTCAGTTGTGTGAATTAAATATGGCTGAATTCTTGGTTTAAATGATGTAGGTAGGTAGGAATTTGCAGGAAAATTAATATTTGACTAAGAGGTTTTGTGTGAAAATGTGCAATATTGCATTATGGTGGTTAGCATGTATATGTGAGTATTTGCCAGTTAAGTTAGAGTAAGTGTTAGGTACCCAGATATTTACAGGGTCGAATTCCAAAAGACTTGCTTTCCATGTAAGTGACCAGTTACACTGAGAGAAGGCTGAGAGCAGGTATTTTGGAATTTGGCTCTGTGTGCATGCCTGGTTATAGGTAGGTCTTACACTGTATAAAGTCACTTACTTTGAGAGCAAGTCTTTACGAATCAAGGCAGACTTGCACTGAGATCAACTCTTTTGGAATCTGGCCCGTAATGTTGTGCCAGCTTAGAGTTGTGTATATTCTGAGTTCCTTTATCTAATGTAGTGGTACAGTTAGGGAAAAGGGTTTTAGTAATGCAATGTGCAGGGCTGGGGTTAGGTAAAGCTATAACATTAGGTTAAGGTTTGGGGTAGCACACAACAGTAAATTTGTGCAGGGAGTACAAAGTCCTTTCCCTAAAAGAATACTATTTAGACAAGTCTTGATCTGTGTTTTGTAGTTAGTATTTGTTGTTAGAGAATGGGCAAACTGTACATTAAACCCTTACTAGAGAACAGATTTTTTCCAGCAGAGTGTTAATGTACAGGTAATGCCCACTGAAAAACAAGTCTGCCTCTTCATGGTAGTATCTTAAGCTGCCATGAAACTTGGACAATTTGGAAGCGAATGACCACCTTTTTTATATTCACTAAACAGTACTTTCCTGTATAACAAGTGTAATATGAAAAGAAAAACTAAATAAAAAGGAAAAGAAAGCGTGCGCGCGCACGTGCAAACCTGTGTGTGTGTGTGTGTGTGTGTGTGTGTGTGTGTGTGTGTGTGTGTGTGTGTGTGTGTGTGTGTGTGTATCTCTTTGTGTTTGTGTGTGTGTGTTTGTATGTGCGCACTTGCGTGTGTGTGTGTGTGTGTGTGTGTGTGTGTGTGTGTGTGTGTGTGTGTGTGTGTATGTGTGTGTCACATTAATGTATATGTGTGTGGTGTGCGTTTGTCTATGTGCTTCTGAATGTGTGTGTGTGTGTGTGTGTGTGTGTGTGTGTGTGCGTGTGTGTGCGTGTGTGTGTGTGTGCGTGTGTGTGTGTGTGTGTGTGTGTGTGTGTGTGTGTGTGTGTGCGCATACACGTGCGTGTTTGTCTGGACATTAAATACTTAAATATCTTATACTTCTGATGTAAAATACTTCCACCAGCAAAGATAAGTATACTAAAGCAAGTATGATTCTTTAGGCGAAAAAACTATTTTACATAAAAATATATAAACAATATGTATATAACTTTGAGAAACACACCTGGGCAGGTATTACTTCTACATACCCTTTTGGGCATTATTGATTGCATATAGTAGGAGATATGCCATCTATTTCTAGCTTTGCTCTTTTATTGTGCCTTATTTGTATGCCCCTCTTTTGTGTTTTTATTTCTCGCATTTTGTTTTTCTGCTGTCAGTGTTAGCATGATGCTGCTTTTTTTCCGACTTCAAAAGATACTGCTAACTGGGGTACACTTTAAATACTGCATGTCACATTACCTTGGAGTTACTAGCAATGGCCAGAACTGCAGGTGCAAAGACATGTATTTTATTTTTTTGTGATCATTATAAAGTGGATCTTGAAATCAAAACCTTTCAAATGTCTCAATCTCAAGGGATTTTAAAGTAAGCTATTTCATGGGTTCAATTATTTTAATAAGATAATACTTTTCTACACCTTACAATGAGTGAATAAAGATGTAACTCCTAAGTGTATTTAATAGAATGCAACCTCCCATCACACGGTTAAAAATCCACTATCTTGCTACTATATAAGATAATTTTCTCAGAGTAGTTGATCTCAGTGTTTCTTAAATTATCTCTAGTCATTTCACTAGAGATTGCAGTAGAAGGAGATGCTCTGAATTTTCAGTGGTGTGTTTTCTTTTTCCTTTCAAGTACCAGAAAAATAACTGGCAGTGGCAGGAAGCCATCCATATCTGTCTAGGCAGTGGCAAGGCTATGTGCTATTAACAAGTTACTTCCTTTGCTCCAGAGTTTGCTTATCTCACCTTCTGTTTGGCTGCATGACCTTAAGCAAATCACTTAATCAGAAGAGGCTCCTGGGCTGACACTTAAATAAGTACAGGCATATCAGTGCTGTACTATGCATAGCAAATTAATAAAATAATTTATATAATGGATGTAGAGTTCACAGCAATGATCTGGTCATTTGTTTATTTCTTTGTTTTATATTTTAGGAGATTGGAGTGGGGCAATGTGAGACTGGCAAGTTAAAATTTCAGGATCTTTACAATCAGCCATCTGAAGTGAGCAGGGGATCTATTTATTGGGTGAGGAGGAAGCATGTTCTGGCAAAAACAATGATATAATCACTGTTAAAGGAAGGGCACTGAGCAAACCCTGATCTGTGATATATAACATTAAGTATCCTGTTTTTGTTTTTTTTTGCTTATTTTTATGAGTTAATTATAGTACTGCTATTGTCTGCTGCATACTTTTCTAGCTAGTTTCACTGTATGCAAGGTATTAACTGGAAATTTTCTACATTTGTTAAGCACCTGTTTGGGTTTGTTTGTTCTGATTCCCTGCCAAGGATTATATCATATAAATTATTTGTTTGCAGTTAAAAGGATTCTCTAGCATCTCCCTGCTCCTTTATCTGTTTAAAACTTTCATTTAAAGGTTCACTGCTGCATTTCTGATGTGATAAACATTTCTGCAGTTTTTTCTACCTCAGAAGTGTGGGTAGTTGTAGCATTGTCCATATTCAGGCTTGCGTTTTGGGCCTAGTTGTTTGCTTGTAGAAGCTGTGTGTCTGAGCACATGTTCCAGGCCATCTTAGTTTAGCCAAACCCATTCTTGCATTTCAGTGAAAGGGGAATGTTTATGGTCATTGACTGATTGGGGTTACCTGGACTATGGCTTGGAGTAAGCACCTCAATGGTTCTTTCAAGATTTTTTTAAAGTTGTTTCAGGTTTCAACTTTCTGTTACTTAAGAGGTTAACTTGTGACTGTTCCTGCCATTTCACAATGAGCTAATCGGAGGAAGGGCACTGAGCAAACCCTGATCTGTGATATATAACATTAAGTTTCCTGTTATTTGCTTATTTTTTACGAGTTATTTATAGCACTTGTATTGTCTGCTGCATACTTTTCTAGCTAGTTTCACTGTGTGTGAGGTATTAACTGGAAATTTTCTACATTTGTTAAGCACCTGTTTGGGTTTGTTTGTTCTGATTTTTGTCTCCCACCTTCCATCCCTATTGGTATCCTGTTCTTATTACATTGGCCCGCCCCTACTGTAAATTTGATCTGAGACACGCCTCCCAGTTTAGTGTAATTACCTCATTCTACATAGTAATGGGAGAACATTTAAGAAGGCCAGCCCACTTAGTTTTCTACCTTGAGTTATCTTCTGCTCCTCCTTACTCCCTTTCCACTTAACAAAAAAAAATTCTAAGCATGTTTCCTGCCTTTCCTGTAAGTAGTCTAGTCCAGATACTGATTTTCTGTATTCAGGACTATTTGTAAGCTTCTGAGCCCCTGCCGCTTAGCTAGGGTTAAACTATTCCCAGCACATAAAGTCTAGCTCTTAAATTTTCCCTTTGAACTAGCCAGTTTTTTAGTTTTAGCACTCAGATTTGTTTCCCTGAGCTCAGCACTTGTTTAGAACTCATTGGAAGCACTAAATAAGCTACAAGTTACTACAGCACTCAACTTTCCTCACTTGTCTAAAGGAAAACAGGTGTTAGTACATAATAAATAAGCACCTATCCAGGCATGTCTAAGAGTCAGCTCCTGGTGTTTTCTCTTGTCTACCTGATGAATCTGGGCATCTTGGGGCAATGCAGCAATTGCCTCATGTACACAGACAACCCTCTCCTCCTACGACCCAACACTACAATCTGTGAGAGATGCACTTATATAGCCAAACTGGAAGCAAAGCTCTCTTCACCCAAGACTGGACTAGACAGTCAAGAGGAGAGTGAAAACACTTGCACCACACCATACTCATCACATAGTCCCTCAAAACCTACACCACCAAAACACACACATAGAAACACAAAACACACACCTACATTCACGGAGGCTCTCAATATAAATCTGCCCAAGCAACAGGGACCTCCAAAGCAGAAACGCAAGCAAACTCCACCCCACAACACAACCCAAATGACACATAGCCCACAAACTCAATGTGCAACCCAACCACAGTCCATAAGGCATAACAACGTACCCAACACTCTAGTCATAGGTGACGCTATAGTCAGGCACACTGATGTTCCACTCACCAGGCTAAACAAGGGGAAGATTACTGTCAGCTGCTTGTCGGGTGCTAGGATCCGCCACATAATGCATGCACTCAGATCACTATACAACAAGTACAAATATGGCTCTGTCATTGTCAATGTTGGTGTGAATGACCTGAGATGTACTTCCCTGGACAACATGAAAAGAGACATGGAGGAGCTGTCCAATCCTGTAGCACAGTCAGCTAAGACCATAGCCCTGAGTAGCACCCTGCCATCACACAGAATGGTACCACAGTACAAGGACAAAATGATTGACTTCAACAATTGGCTAAGCTACTGGTGTCATTCTAAGGGAATCCAGAATCTGTCTGCCAGGGATGACATGATCGACAGACCACGATGCTTTGCCAGAGATGGCCTGCACCTTTTGCACTTGGGATTCCGGATACTAGCTAAGGTTCTTGCCACCCTATAATGCCTTTTTTAGGCAAGATTCAATTGACAGACTCACCACTGTAACAGGTACAAGCAAGCAAAATCTGATGGTAATGCTACTCAGTGCTAGAAGTATAAACCTCAAAATGCACTCAGTAGAGGCACTCCTTACAATGGAGAATATCGACATCTGTGCAGTGACAAAGACCTGGTTCAAGGCTCCAGAGAGCACCCATGCATTACCAGGCTATAATTCATGCCACACCTTTCGGCCACCTAACCTGGACCTAAACATTAAAGACGGAGGCATGTCCATATTCATTAAGGATATCCACACCTCCAGGCTAGTTGCTCAGCATAATGCATCCGAGATTATCCAAGTACAACTAACTCTGGGCAAGACCGCAATCCAAATTGTAGCTTGCTACAGATCCCCCACCATGCCCCAGGATTCCCACTCCCCATTTCTTGATACACTGGAAAATATTAGGGTATAACCTAACACCCTAGTAATGAGTGATTTCAACTACCCCACCATTAACTGGGAAAACTACTCATGTACCAACTCTTTTGCTCAACATTTTCTGGAATTCATAAATTCTAATGCATTGGATCAACTTATCCACACCCCCAACAGGGGCAACAATATCCTAGACTTAGTCATTACCAACATGGGCAACCAGTGTTCCACACCAGAGGTCAGTTCCTCGTTGGTCAGATCCGACCACAAGCTAATCACCCTAGACATCCACATCCCGCCCCCATCCCCAGTTAGGGAAACCACTATAAAAAATATCTCCAAAGCCAACTTCATGTTTCTTAAGACAGAAATGGCAAACTTCATGACACCCAGGCAGATGGACAATAGAAGTACGACTGCTGAATCCTACATAAATGCACTTTATAAGCATTTACACGAGTGCATGGATCATGCAATCCCTAACAGAACCAAGATGCTATCTGCCAAAAAAAGGAAGCCAATCTGGTGGTCTTCTGCCATAAACAAACTCTACAACAGAAGAAAGAAACTGTTGCAATAAAAGAGTAAAATCCCATGACTGGAGGAACTCCCTGGTCAGCCTCAGTAAAAAGATGAGATCCCTTATAAAATCCTCCAAAGCTAGTTACGAAAACAAAATCACCACTGATTCTAAATACAACCACAAAGCATTCTATAGCTATGTCAGGAATCTCAATGACAACACTCAGATCTGCTCTGAGTTACAGCACAGTGGCACTAAATATACAGAACCAACTGATATTGCCAATATCCTGACAGATAGGTTCAGTGCTAACTTTACCCCCCCCCCACCCCCTAAAGTGCCCATCTCTATACCGGAAGAATACAAAGTTCCTGTAATCACAGCTGCACAGGTAAAAACCACACTCTCCAAAGCCAAGAACACAGCATCCATGTGACCTGACAACATCCCAGGCTGCATTCAACACAAACTACAGAATGAACTGGCACCCCACCTAGGTACCATGTTCAATCATAGCCTCATATCAGGCTGTGTGCCTACTGAATGGCGCATAGCCACGGTTATCCTACTCCACAAAGGTGAAGCCACTACGGTACCCGGGAACTACTACCCCATGACTGATGAGCCTGGTCTGCAAGATTATGGAACATATCATCATGGAACTTATAAACAATGACATTGTTAATCTCCATACTCTGGACCCCACCCAGTTCGGGTTTGTAAAAGGCAGATCATGTCTCCTAAATCTGACAGACTTCTTTGAAGCAGTCACCAAAGCTGTAGATGAGGGTAAGGTGGTTCACACAGCCTATCTAAATCTTGCCAAGGCTTTCAACACCATCACCCACTCTGGAATTATAGATAAACTCACTAAACTAGGTATAAATCCCTATGTCACAAGATGGGTTGCTAACTGGCTCACTGACAGAAACCACACTGTGAAAGTAGCAGACTCCAAATCCGACTTCAGACCAGTGAGAAGTGGAGTACCACAGGGTTCAGTCCTGGGTCCTCTCCTGTTTGGTATCTATTTCTCAGAAGTACAGGCTAACACAGAAAGTCTATAGCTAACAAAGTTCACAGATGACTGCAAACTAGGAGCCATAATCAAAACTCCTAACGATGTGGACATCCTACAAAAGGGCCTCACTGAGACAAATGCCTGGTGTCAATGCCATGGCATAAAGTTCAATGCCAAAAAGTGCATTGTCATCCCTATTGGTAAAAACTCTGTACCCATGAACTACCACATAGGTGGTCATCTACTAAACACTGAAAGTGTGATAAGAGACCTTGGGACACAGGTGGACAGTAATCTCTCCTTTGATCACCACAGTAGTCAGGAAATCCTTCTACGTGGCACACCTCATCACAAAAGGTATCTCATCCAAGAAAAAAGAGGTCATTGTTCCCCTCTACTCGTCAGTCATTCGACCCATTATAGAGTACAATGCCCCTTTTGTTTGTACCTCACAAGACATCTACAACAACTAGAAAGGCCACAGAAATACCTCACAAAGAGGATTACTGGCCTCAGACGGATGCCCTACGCAGACCATCTGAAAAAACTCCAGCTTTACTACGTCGCATATTGCCTACTCAGAGGCGATCTCTGCCTAACATACAAAGCTATGTCAAACCCAGAGCTGTTGGACATGCTCCACTTAAAAGAATCCCAATCCCTCCAAGCTACATGCTGTAGGGAACTAAACCTTGTCACCACAATAAACAGAACATGCTGGAGGGATAGATTCCTGTCCCAGAGACTTCCCACACTCTGGGACAAACTACCTATCTATATCAAACAAAGCTCCTCATTAGCACTCTTCAAGAAAAATCTTGATGACTGGATGGGAGATAGGAAATTCACCTCAGGGATCACTTCTGTGGCTCTGCTCGACTGGGGCACAGGAAAACAATCTTCTTGGGTGGCGATAGCCAGTGTACCTTTTTGGCTAGACTTATATAGGCCCTAGGACCAATAGCTTAATGCCTACCTATGAACCTATGAACCTATGATATGGCTATTTCAGGCAATGTATATAAATCAGAGAGCAAAACATTTAAAGAAGTTCACATAGTCATTATTTCCTTCAATTTCATCATAATGGACCACATGAGAAGTGTATTGACTGTGACTGTATTTGGAGAACAGCAGACTATAGCTAAAAGCAAGTGGCAGATACATTGTCCCATTTTCACAGGTAAAAAGTCATTGATATATATATATATATATATATATATATATATATATATTTATATATATATATATATATATATATATATATATGTGTGTGTGTGTGTGTGTGTATATATATATATCTATATATCTATATATCTATATATATATATATATATATATATATATATATATATATATATATATATATGGGTCCCCTTCACTACACCGACACCCAAAACACCGAGACCAAAAGACCGAAAACACACAATACCGACAACTCACAAAAGCGAGCACCATAACACCGACACCCAAAACACCGACACAAAAAACGTAAACTACACATTACACACAACTATATATGCACTAACCTTAACCCAAACCCTAATGTCCGACACTACCGCACACTTACCCTACCCGCACCCTAACCCTAACTCACTTAACCCACCCCTAAACCTAAAGTCCGTCACTATCGCACATTTACCCTACCTGCACCCTAACCCTAACTCACTTAACCCACCCTTAAACATAAAGTCCGTCATTATCGCACACTCACCCTACCCGCACCCTAACCCTAACTCACTTAACCCACCCCTAAAACTACAGTCCATCACTATCACACACTTACCTTACCAGCACCCTAACCCTAAGTCCGACACTACCGCACACTCACCTTTCCCGCACCCTAACCCTAAATCCCTCACTATCGCACTTTTACCTGTCCGCTCCCTAACCCTAAATCCCTCACTATCGCACACTTACCAAGTCGCGCTCACACGTTGCCCATGTCGGTGTTTCGGCTGTCGGGATTTCACCTTGTCGATCATCTGCTCCGTCGGTCTTTTGGTCTCGGTAATTTGGGTGTCGGCTTTGTGACATGTTGGTGTAGTGAAGGGGACCCATATATATATATATATATATATATATATATATATATATATATATATATATATATATATTTATATATTTATATATATATATATATATATATATATATATATATATATATATATTATTTATTTATTTTTTTTTTAAGGAGCAGTATACATGTATGTGACCAACTTTTATCTTTCATTGCAACCAAACGTCTAAGCTTTAAACAAAAAGTGATTGTCTTTGGAGGGGTAAAGGTAGTTGTTTTGTAAAAATCAATGAATTATTCTGGCAGTTGGTACAGCAGTTAAGCATGTGATCTTTTGTTCCTATTGTACAACGTTTGATTCCATGGGCACTCATTTACCTATGAATGACCATGAACAAGTCATTTAACCAGTCATCACTACCGGGTCACCCCTGAAATGGATATCTGTATCCAGTGGGCATGCTGTTATTAACTACATGGTCACTGTTATATGATTACCCCTGAAATGGATATCTGTATCCAGTGGGCATGCTGTTATTAAATACATGGTCACTGTTATATGATTATTGGTTTGGGAAGTTAAGAACTGGAATGCATACATAAGAGATCAGCAAGCTGAACTACATAACTGTGACTTTTATTTCACATACCTTCATCACAAATAAATTTGTCATACTTGGGAGAAGCACACTATGTTGAAAACAAAGAACAAGTACCTGACATATTTTAATATGTCATAGGTATGGCCTGTTGGTGACAGTTTATGTGTCTCCCAACAGTAAGATAAAATATCATAAAGTGTCCATTATTTATGTCATTATCATAACAATCAAATACTTGATGTGCACAAAGAAAGTGGTTGCCATTCGGGCAGGTAATTTGTGAGTAAACGTGACTGATCACTGTTATCATTTGATTCCAGATAAACAGTCAATGAGCTGGGTTTGGCAAAAATGGTGTGTTTATGGTAGCTAGAGAGTCTGCACCTGTAAACATCATCTCATCTTTTTGTGGAGAATAATTTCTTCACATTCAGAAGAGATGTATCTTATGAAAACTGGCACATTATTCTGAGATGCTATATGTGTGAAACTAACCGAAATTATTTTTGTAGCATTTAAAAAATAAGAACAAGCTGCAAGTCATGTTTTAGCATTCATTTTATTACTTTATTACTTTAATTTTGCATCATTCTAAATTCAAATTCCTTTAGAATCAGCAAATAATATAATACATAGATAAACATTTCCATTCCCATTGATGTAGATGCTGAATTCATACAATTGTAAATAGATTTTGTTTTTATAACAGAAGCATTAAAGGCAAGCATTTTTAGACTTTGAAATGGGTTTTATCTAGACTTTGGAATGTTGGAACAGAATAAAATGGAGACAGTAAAAATGAAGTTTTACTGTGAATTTTGACTGCACTCAGAAATTCAACACACTGCTGTTCTATCACATCTGCATTTAAAAGCAACTTCTTGTGGTAGTTTAAAATGAATATACATATATATATATATATATATATATATATATATATATATATATATATATATATATATATATATATGCATACATATACATACGCGCGTATGTGTGCGTGTGTGCGTGTGCACGTGTGCGTGTGTGTGTGTGTGTGTGTGTGTGTGTGTGTGTGTGTGTGTGTGTGTGTGTGTGTGTGTGTGTGTGTGTGTGTGTGTGTGTGTGTGTGTGTGTGTGTGTGTGTGTGTGTGTGTGTGTGTGTGTGTGTGTGTGTGTGTGTGTGTGTGTGTGTGTTTTCCTAAACTGGGAAGGTTTTTATCACTAATTTTTTAATTACTCCATCCCTCAAATGTAGCAGGAACTGAATAGTAATACACAAAGGTAAAGTTGTGTGACTGTCTTTATACTTGGAATCATAAATTGCTTTTAATATCTTTGATCCATGACATGTTATTCATATTTTAAGCATTTCAAAGGCTTTTGGAGATAAGGGCCTATCTAGTTGGTACTATCATGACTCCTACATCACCATTTGGTTGTTTTGTTTCCTTTGTCACTGAATTCACAGCAATAATCATTTGCAATTTTTTCAGGCTTTCAAGCTCATTGCATATGAAAATCATGTCACTGTTTTGATTGTATGAATCAGAAAGCAAAAAAAGAATTTATGTACTCACCATAATGTTCCTTGTGTGTTGACCATCTTTGCCTTCATTTTTACTAGGTTGAGATGACATACCTAGCACATTGATTCTTGGGTGGCTCACGGGAAAATATTCAGAACCATGGATCCAAAGAAGGCTCTATTCCTGGAGGCCAAATCAACTTTGTAATGAGTGATAAAAGTATGTGGTTTAGCCCATGTTGCTGCAGCAGAAATAGTGTCAATTGGTACCTTAGCCAGAAAGGCTGAAGAAGTAGCAATGGCTCCCAAAGATGAGACCACAGGAAGGGAAACCAGATTTGGCAAGGCCAGTAAGGAGCGATGAGTATCAAGTCCCTTCCCAAACAACTGACTTTCTGAAGGACTTGGGAATTAGTGAAAAGGGGGGAAGGCATAGAGGAGGCCCGGGGGCCAGTCGCGTACAAGTGCATCCCTTGGTGACTCCCCAGAGGGGAGATGAGGGCAAAGTAGCTGTTGCATTTGGCATTCTTGGATGTCGTAAAGAGGTCACATGAAGGTTGGCCCCATTTTCAGAAAATTCTTTCTGCTACTTCCTGTTTCAGAGACCATTTGTCAGGCATCTGAATTGCTCTGCTGAGTCTGTCTGCTATCATGTTGGATTTCCCGGGATGTGCATTGCTATCAGAAAACGTTGGGAGAAGGTTGCCCATTGACATACACTCAGGACGTCTCGACAAAGGGGGTAAGATTTGGTTCCTCCTTGTTTGTTTATACACCATACAACTGACATGTTGTCAGTCTAGATTGCAATTGTTCCCAGGGGGTGAAAGTCCTTGAATGGTTGCAACACTAAAAGCACCACTCTCATCTCTAGGACATTGATGTGCAAGTAAGCCTCATTATTCTGCCAGGTGCCTTGGACTTTCTTTCACAGATAATGCCCCCCCTGCCCTATTTCAGAGGTGTCTGTGGTCACTGTAGCCACTGGTTGAATTTGAAAAAAAACAGTCAACCTAGAGTCACTTGATTGGAGTGTAGCCACCATCAAAGATTCTTCTTGCAAGATTCTGTTATGACTATTTTGTGAGACATTGGCAGTTCTTGTATCGACAACTGAGTGAATAGCAACCAATGAAAAATCCTCAGATGCAGACGTGCTAGGGTGACCAAAACTATCGCTGCTGCCATGATCCCAAGAGCTTTGAGGACTATCTTCACTGGGGTTTTCTTTCTTCTTAAAAGATATCTCACCTGGTACCTTACAGATTGGGCCCTTTCTGGTGGAAGTCCGCCATCATTTGTGTTGAGTCTAATTCTGCCCCTATGAAAGCCACATGCTCAGAAAGTTTAAGGCAGATGTTTCATAGTTAATGGTAATCCCAAGGTGGGAGCAGATTTGCAAGGTTGTATTTCTGGCCTTGATTCGCAGATGCCTGGTTGTGGTGGTTAAGAGCCAGTAATCTAACTATGGAAACACCTGGAATCCTAGACGTCTCAAGTGAGCCACTACTACTGCCATACATTTGTTGAACACTCTGTGCACTGTAGTGAGGCCAAAGGGCAAAGCTCGAAACAGGTAGTGACTGGCTCCCAGCCAAAAGCACAAGTATCTCCTGAATTGCCTTTCCATATTTATGTGGTAGTACACATCCTGGAGATCTATGGAGCATATCCAATTGTCTTTTCCCAGAAATGGGAGTATTGACTGCAGTGTCACCATCTGGAACTTGCTCTTCTTTACTGATTTGTTTAAAATGCTGAGATCCAGAACTGGTCTCCACTAACCTGTTTTCTTTGGAACTAAAAAGAATCTTGAGTAAGTTCCTAATCCTACTTGGTCTGCAGGGACTTCTTGGATGACTCTTTTCTGTAGTAACTTTTCAGTTTCTAGAGTTGCCTGCTCCTTTTGACTGGGTGGAATGTCCAGAACTTTTTTCATCTTTGGGGCAAGAAGGGAAAACAGGATGATGTAACCTCTAGATATGATGGTTTGTACCCATTTGTCTTTTGTTAATTGTTGCCAGGCTTCTGAATACAAAGATAAGCGACCCCCGACTGCCTCCAAAGCTTTACAGTCAGGCCTTCTTTCAGGAGTGCTGAAAGGGCCTACCAAAGAAGGATTCTCTGTTGCCCTGATTTTGCAGACCCCCTCTGCCACAAAGTTGGCTTCTTCCATTATTACCTCCACCTCTGCCTCTGGGGGAAGTTTCGCCATGTGTGTCCTGAAAAGAGCTGTGTGATTTTCAGAACCACATCTTACCATTACCTCTCTGACCCTTGGGATAAATCCTTAAAAGGCATAGAAAAATGGACTCTTATGGCAGACAGAGTCTTTCCTTCCTGTTCACACCTGAAGAGTGTGTCCTTTACTTTAGGCCCAAACAAGGATGAGCTGTCAAATAGGGCATTTACAAAGGAAGACTTAAAGGGTTCTGTGAAGTCACATAAGCGCATCCAAAAATGTCTCCTTAGGTAAATTCCAGAACCTGCTGCTCTACTTGCTCCATCAGCTGCATTGGAGATGAGCCTCGTGGACATGTTAACAACTGAGTTTAAGGTAGCGAGCTAAGAAGTTACTTTACTGGCAACCCCTTCAGCTACTGAACCTTGGAGGGTATCTCCTAGCTCTTTCAGGAGATCACTCTGTAGCCTCATAAAATGGGTAAGATAGTTCAGCGATCTGATAGAAAAAAAACACTGAAGAAAAAATGTGCTTTCCATACTTGTTCATAGTCCTGGATTCCTTATTTGGGGGGGGGGGGGTGGACAGAAGAAGATGTTCATAGATTCATAAGTTCATAGGTAGGTACTAGGCTTTGGCCCAAGGGCCTACATAAGCCTAGCCAACAAGGTCCCCTGGCTTACACCACCCAAGAAAGTTATTTTCCTGTGCCACTGTCGAGCAGGGCACAGAAGTGATCCCCGGGGTGTATTTCCTATTTCATATCCACTCATCAAGATTTTTCTTGAAGAGTGCTAATAAAGAACTTTGCTTGACATAGATGGGTAGCCTTTTCCAGAGTATGGGAAGTCTCTGGGACAGGAATCTATCCCTCCAGCATGTCCTGTTTATTGTGGTGACAAGGTTTAGCTCCCTAGAGCATGTAGCTCGGAGGGATTGGGATTTCTTTAGGTGTAGCATGTCCAACAGCTCTGGGTTTAACATAGCTTTATATGTTAGGCAGAGATCACCTCGGAGTAGGCAATATGCTACGGAGTAAAGCTGGAGCTTTTTGAAACGGTCACTGTAGGGCATCTGTTTGAGGCCAGTAATCCTCTTTGTGAGGTGCTTCTGTGGCCTTTCCAGCTGCTGCAGATGTCTTGTGAGGTACATTCCAAAAGGGGCGTTGTACTCTATAATGGGTTTAATGAGTGTCGGGTAGAGGGGAATAATGACCTCTTTTTTCCTGGATGAGAACCTTTTTATGATGAGGTGTGCCACATAGCAGGACTTCCTGACACATAGCATGTGACTATCAAAGGACAGACTACAGTCCAACTGGGTCCCAAGGTCTCTTATCACACATATGGTGTTAAGTAGACTGCTGGCTATGTAGTAGTTCATGGGTACAGAGTTTTTACCAAAGGGGGTGAAAATGCACTTTTTGGCATTGAGCATGAGGCCATGGCTCTGACACCAGGCATCTGTCTCAGTGACACCCTTCTATCAAAGGAGTGTGTATAGGTCCATATCAGAAGTCTGTATCAGAAGTGCTGGGCTCCTCTGGGGAGTCTATGTGCTTCCTCTTGCACAGTTTCTTCCAAGGGACCACTTCAGAAGGGTACTTCTGTCTTCTATGTCTCCGAGAGTTCATTCTTAGTAGCTGCTGCCATGACCATGGCATCAACTGGGACTCCCTTCATTAAAAAAGATATCTCGGAGGGGGTTATAATAAATTTGTTTGGCCTCCTAGGAATAAGCTACATGGAATCCAGGGGCTCCCAACTCTTCAAGAAAACAGCTCAAGGAGCTCATTGAATGGCAGAGTCACCCAAGCGGTGGAAGGGTGACACCCAAAGGCCTTCAGATATACACACTCCTCTGACAAAGAGTTAGAGGACATCAGGCCACCTCTCTGCTTTACCATTTCCAGGATGTCTCCAAAGGAGACATCATCATGAAGTGACTGTGGGGACTCTTCTGCCTCATCGAGGTCCATATCAGAAGTGCTGGACTCCACTGGGGAGTCTATGTGCTTCCTCTTGCACAGTATCTTCCAAGGGACCACTTCAGAAGGGTACTGTGAGGAGGTTTCAGAAGAATGAGGGGTGCCCTATTGGGCATCCTGAGGCCTAGGGTCTCTGCATCCCTGTGGATGCAGGGGTAAAGTGACAGGCACTGATGTGCTAGAGGGAGGAATATCCAAAGAGGACTGTGGACCTGTCTGTGGAGACAGCAACCTCCTCATTACCTCAAAAGCCCCCATCATTGTTCTGAGGATATCCCTGGATCCAAAGAACCCGAAGGACCCCCAAGAACCAAAGACGACGGACCTGAGCCTGAGGCTGGAGCTGAATTCACCCAAGCCAAGGCCTATAGAGGCAAAGTTGGATCAAACAGCTGTCCGGTCCAACTTGCCTCCCTGGATCTGACAAGAGAGTGTTGGCTCCTAGACTCCTCCAGCTGTGATGGAGCCAAGATGTCTGAACCATGGCCAGATCTGTGAAACCCGTGGTGGGTCTTGGATCCGACAGTTCCACTAATACCAACTCCGGACCTTCTGACTCTGAAGTCACAGCTTGGAACAGAGGAGGACTTGGAACAGAGGAAGTGGATGTTGTAGGATCTGAAGCTCTGTGAGTCAGATCCAGTAGTAATTTGGGCAGCCCCAGTGTCTGTAAGAGCTTCTGTACCACCCGATCTATGTTATCATTGGAAAGGCTCCTAGAAGACCGGGTAGAGGGAGTGGGAGATTTAATCTTCTGTAGTATGGCTGATCTCAAAATAGGAGAGACATGTTCCAAGGTTGAGGACCGGCTCCTAAGCTCATACTCCAATGGCACCGAGCAAGAAGGTGTCAGAGCCAAGGGAATCTTGTCTGATCCAGCAGACTTTGGATATGAGGAGGAAACACTAGGTATTCGTATGTCAGATCCAATGATGAAGAAAAGGAAGGTCTTTTTCCTGATTTGTCTGATTTTTCAGATTTAGCAGAAGGTGACTTATCCGATTTAGATGAACCTGGACCTTCTTCCAGTGCCTCTGAGAAGGGGGTTTTAAGAAGACCTTTTAAAATCAACTTATTTTTCCTCTCCATGAGGGCTCTATGATTAAATGAGTGGCAAATAGAACACGACTCCAGGAGATGGATGGCCCCAAGGCAATAAACACAAAGAATGTGTTTATTGCTAAAGGACATCTTCTTGCTATACCCATCACACTTTTTAAAACCCATTGGCTTAGATTCCCTACCAGACATTTATAAGGTGAAAGAACGATAGCAAAACTACAAAAAAACAGTTTTGTTTTTGTAGGTTGGACCCTCTAATTTAAAATAGGTTGAGTTATTGAGGGAACAGAACACACAGTGAAAAAATATAGACTAAGCCCTCTAACTTAAATGGGCCCTGTTACAGTTCTCTATGTAAACGAACTGAAACACTACAATGACAACTGCACTTAGCAACAAACCTGGAAGGGAAAGTGCAAGAAACACAAGGGTTAAAGCCCTCTAACTAAAATGGGCTCTGTAACAGTTCTGTAATTTAAATGAACTGTACCAATAATAGGGCAACTACAGATTAACACAAGCCAGGAAGGGAAAAAACAAGGCATAGCAAAAAAAATGACAGCCAAAGTCAGAAATAGTTTAAATGCGAAAAATATCAAATGACTAAAAGACACACCAAGCTATAAAAGCCAAAATATCCAATTATCTTATATAAGAATTATAGACCAACAAATAATCAAAAGGATTGTTCTTAGTGAGAGGTAGCAGATGAACGCTTGATCTTGTTTAGCGGCAAACGAGATCTGGGGACAGCTCCAGTGCATGCTGGGATAGGCAGTTAGGCATGAGCTGGCAGAGGACCTCAAGCTTGAAAATAAAGGCCAAGCAGGATCCAAGGATTGGATCTGAAACCAACCTGGGAAGACTGAAGGTGAGATAGGGCAACATCACATCAATACGTTTTTCTGAAATGGTGATAATCCCAAGAATTCTGAAAGTACACTAGCACTGGTAGTAAGAACTGTTACAAAAAGGAGTAGTTAACATGATGTGGAAATTGTGCTTCACAGACCTATTAGTTGCAAAGAGGAAAGACCTCGTGTTTTGCTAATTTGCATGTCTCTGAATTGCTCTTAACTACCACTACTGCTAATCAACACTTTCCTGCAGAACTTAACACTGTTGTCTCATGCATTGCATTGGCACAGGCTTCTCCACTCATCCACACACACATATTCAAACACACACACATATTTAAACACACACACACACACACACACACACACACACACACACACACACACACACACACACACACACACACACACACACACATATGCAGTTGTACTACATACCCCTTATCTGTTCTTGAGTTGACACAATGTCCCAAATGCGCCCTTTTACTGTTTTGCCATTGTCCTTGTAAATCCCATATCCTTACAGTGAGTACATAATAACAGGTTAGAGTTTCATTCCCTTTAGTATCTGTACAGGGCATAGTGATGGTAGAGCTGTTCTTTACTGAATTTTTAATTGAGTCCCAATAAAAGCTTAAATGTTCTCCTTGGTGTTGTCTATTCTTCCTCCAGGCTTTGTACTGAAGCCTAACTCAACACAGACTCATTCCAGATCTTGCTTCTGTAACTCACAGACTATTTCAATTGTTGAATCATGCAAGCTGTTATAGCTTTATACCATTATGCAAAATAGAACTAACTGCAATGGTTTATTAGTTAGTGTAATTAATTAATGTTGTTCCTCTGATACCAAGGGCACAGGATTTGAAAGCTTTCCCCCTTTATTCTTTACATAGATTTTTCAGACAAAAACCTTGGTAATATTTTTGTTTCTCTTGTGTCTAGTGGTGGCATGGAGGACTAATATCCTCTGTGTTCAGTGGGGGTGTACAGGGTTTGAATCCTTTTTAGGCCTTCACTGCACATCATGCAGAGTATCCCTGGTGTATAGTGCTCCCCCAACCCATATTGCCTTTTGTATTTTTATTTCTTAAAGTGCCTTTAAGGCACAATGCATTTTCTTTCTTATATGTATTTCTTTAAGTGCTTTTAAGGTATGATATTTAGAGTGTCCCTGGTTTCTATTGGTACATCTCGATCCGTGTTGTCTTTCTTATTTTTAAGTGTCTTTAAGGCACAGTATGGAGGCTATCCTTGGTGTCTAGCATTCCATCCAACCTACATCACCTTTTTATGTTTTCTTTAAGTACCTTTAAGGTAAGATATGTAGAATATCACAGGTGTCTAGTTTCCCACCCTCCAACAATGTAGCAGGTTTGCTCATTAATCTGAGGCAATGTGCATGTTTGACAGCATACCCCACTCACATCCACATTGACACACACATACACACACACTCATGGCCCACGCACGCACACACACATACACACACACACACACACACACACACACACACACACACACACACACACACACACACACACATTCTATTAATGAAATGTCACATGCATTGTACATCAGACCACCTCATTATCCTATTCTGCAAATTTAATTTGAATATCTTGATGCAGAAGAGAAATTATGTCATTTGAAGATTTTAGTCCTTATCTATATTGACTATTCTGTGTAATAAAACTCAAAGACTAAAAGTCCCATATTTCTCACTCAAAGTTGGGGAACCGACTCTTTATAGTTGAAGGAATACTTTTATGAACTAATTCTGGTAATATTCAAGCAATTGCAGTTTTTTTAATAAGATCTGAGTTGTTAAATTTTTTGGTTTAAAGTTTATTTCAGTTACTGAAACTTGGCAAAGAACATGTCTAAATAGGTTCATAGGTGTTTAGTAGGCTAATGACTACAAGGGTCTACTTAAACCTACCCATGCATCCCAAATCTCTGACACATTTTGGTACCCTTGATAAGTATAAGCAGGGTCTTGGGGGTGAAACATTTACAAGCAGGGTCATGGGAAATGAACCATTTGCAGTCTGCCTGTGTCCTTTAAAGATATAGGTGCGAAACTGGGGATGAATTTTCTGTTCCCTATCCAATTGTCCAAGTCTAAGATCTCCTCTCAACAGCCTGTAGGAAACAGAAAACAGTCATAGAGCCTTGAGGCAGTCTGCATAGGACATGTTACTTACGCCCTGTATTCTTTTAGAGAGGAACCTCTGTGGACATTCCAATTATAGGATATGCCTGGTTAGTACATACCAAAAGAGGCATTCTACTCAATGACAGGTTTGATGACTGTCAAATACAGTGGAACAATGACTTCCTTGGACCTAGATGCCATACCTTTGCTATAAGTTGCACAACATAGAATGGTCTCCTCACTACTGCAGACATGTGATGGTCAAAGGCTAGATTACTATCTATGTGTGTCCCCAAGTCCTAGGTTACTAGCTCACCTCTTGGGGGTGTGTTGTCAATATGATAGTTACCAGGGGTGGAAGACTTCCTGGAGGATACTATTAATCATTTCCTTGCATTTAGTTTTAGTCCATGGCTCTGGTACCAATTGTTTGTCTGTGTCAGCCCTTCCTGGTGAACATTTTGTGTCGGTGGATAATTCAATGTCAGCTCCTAATTGCAATCATCTTGAAATGTAGTCACTGGCCTTGACTTCAGAGAAGTAAAAGCCAAAAAAGAGCAGTCTCCGGACCAGTCCCTGAGGGACTCTACATGTGACTGGTCTCTTTGTAGTGGTGGACTCCTCAATTCTAATGTCCTGGGTCCTGTCTGTGAGACAGCTGGCTATCCACTAGGTTACATAAGGGATTTTATCTAACCTCTTAAGTTTGTCAACAATGCCCAAGTGGGGGATTGTACAAATGCCCTAGCCAGGTCAAGGTATGCAGTGTGAATTATTTTGCTGTTATCCATTGCTTTGGTGGCCTTCTCAAAAAATCCATCAGATTGAGTAGGCATGACCTGCTCTTGATTAAACCAAATTGGGTTGGGTCCAGTGTCTGGAGGTTTCCTATGTCATTACTGATGATTTCCATGATAATTCTTTCCATGGCTTTACATATGAGACTAGTGAGACTTATGGGTCTGTAGTCTCCAGGGTCTGTAGATGGTCCAACTTTGTGCAGAGAGATGACTGTTGCTGTTTATGAGGCAAAAAGTCTGTTTGGAGGCTACAGTTAAATAGCAATTCCTGAGTGCACTATAGATCATTTTGTATGCTATTTAAAAGGCATACTGGGATATTTTATGGGTCCATTTATACAGTGCTCTTGGCATTAGACAGAACATTAATGACTTGTTCCTAGGGATAGTGGGGGTTGTTATACTTGACGGTATTTCTTGAGGGAAGGTTGATGGGGAGAGAGGGGTAAAGTTGGAGCTGAATTTGTCAGCCAGTAGGTTTGCTATTTCTTCAGGTTCAATATAAGTGGCTCCATTTCCAATGAGCTCTGCACACAATTGTGTATTGGCTTTGAGGTTACGGACATAGTTAAAGAATGCCTTGTGATTGTCATTAAGCTGGGAGGCCAAATTCACCTCAAATTTGGCTTTGGTAGACCTCATTTGTCCTCTGAGTTGTTTGTTTAGTTTGATGAGATTGTTTTTATCCTGCTGGGTGCTGCACATCCTAAGTTTTGCCATGATTTTCTTCCTCCTGTTACACAACCTACTGATGTTGTGATTCCACTAGGGTGGCTTGTTCTTTCTGGTGAGTATAGCTGCTTCTATGCAGCGATTAACATGTGTGTATAGTGTTTCTGTGAACAGTTCTGCATAGGCAACAGTGTTCTTTGGGTTTATGTGGACTTGATATTTTGCCAGGTTAGCATTTAACAGTAGGAATTTAGCCTTAGAGCAGTTCCTGAATATTTCAGGGTTAGCTGGGGTTCCAGGTATTTTTAATTCAAAGGAGACCATTTTGTGGTCTGTCCTTACCAGAGAAAACATTACACTAGGGGGTGTGCAGCATTCTCCCATATTAGTAAGGACCAGATCCAGTATGGTTGCACTCCTTGTTGGTGTACTGATAATTTGGTCCAAGGAGTTTGTGTTTACAAAATACAGGAATCTCTGTGCCTAAACATTTTTTAATGTTGTGTATGATTCCTAGTTAATACTGGTGTAATTAAAGTTGCCGGTGTATATGGTATTGGGTTGGATGGTGAGTGTTACCAATAAGTTTAAGTACATGGGATGGATTTCATGGGTCATAGAAGGGGGCCTATAGCTTACTAGAAAATGGTGCTGGATGTTTCCTGTGGTGATTTGAACATGTAGAATCTCAAGTGCATTGTCCTGTTTGACCAGCTTCGAGGTATATTTAATTTGATGTAAATCGAGACACCCCCACCTTTAGTCCCTGTCTGTCTGTATAGTAGCTGGTCTAAATGTGTGGAAGGCATAACCTTGCACTGTTAGTGTACTCTCCATTGCTTTAAACCATGTATTAGTGTCTGCACAGATGTAAGCATTCTCTAGGGTGAAGAGAGCTTCTATGAAGTGGAGTTTTATGTTTAGACTCCAGTCACTGAGAAGTAACACCTGTAGATTTTTTTTTTGGTTTTGATTTGCTATGTCAGAAGTACTTACAGTTTTGCATTGCCTAAAATGGCACTATCTGGGAGGACAATGTTTCCTCTAATATTTGAAAGTCTAGAGGGGAGAGATGCAGACTATATCTGGCAAAGCAGTGTGGTCTGTTGACCATCTCCTCCCATGCTGACAAATATTACACCCCCCTTAGAATGACTCCAGAAACTAAGGCAATTATTGAAGTCAGTTGGAGAAGGTAAAATGCTACTCAATGCTTGGCTCATGCTAGCCTCAGGTACATATTCGGAGAGATCTATTATTTCTCTCTTCATATTGTTTTTGGGAAGTTTGTCTCAGGTCATTTACACCCATATAGAATATATCTGAGCCATACTAGTACTTGTGATCCAATGACCTGAATGCATGTGTAATATGTGGTGAATTCTGGCCCCTGATAAGCAACTGACCATGAGTTTCTCCTTACTCCGTGTGTTTCACAATGAAGTTTCCAATGACCAGAATATCAGATTGTATAGTGGCTTACCTTATGGACGTAAAAGTAGAAGCTCCATGAGATGTGGCTGCAGGTGTTGATGAGGCATAACTTGAAATACCAGGGAGTAGACCAGCCCTTAATATTAATTTTCTTTTAAAATAATTTCTCCAAGAGTTTTGGGTTTCTGATACCATGATGGGAATGGCTCAATTCCCTGGTCAGGGTGATATCAGAGTTCATGAAATGAGTATTGCTTCTGTTTTTGGTATTAGACAAGAGTGCTCATCTCAGCAATAGTAATGTGCACAGTATTGACACTTTCAGTAATTCATACAGGGTTACATGTATCGGCAGCATATTTTAGTACAATTTTATTAGTCCTGTTGCTCTGCTATTGCTGCTCTGTATCATTCTTCCACACTGCTTCCATTTCTGCCTGCAAGTCCTGGTATTTTATGACTTTGTGTATCTGTACATAAGGTACTGTAATCACAGGATCTATCAATTTAATGACCAATGTTACTTTTATATTTTTTTTCATGGACTACTGTATCTGGTTTTCTTCCATCTATTTTTGAGGTGCTGCTAAAGGATGATTTCATATAATTTGAACTTTATCAGTATAATACTTTCTGGTTCATGTTTCCAAAGCTTCTCAGCTACTCCTGTTTTGCAATGTTTGCACAATCAGCAGTTCAACAATCTTGCCACATTGTGGTGCCTTTCAGAACACAGGTCCTCTGCCACAAGTGTATCACTTTCAGCAATGCATGTGTGACTGTTTCCAGTTCTCTTTTACAGAACTTACATTTGTCTGTTTTTCCCACATTTTCAATGAAATTTGTAAACTAATGTGTATGTTGTCCACTATCTGGGGCTGCCATTATTAACCTTTCATCCTTTGGTTTCAGTTCACCTCTCCATAACCATTTATGCATCAAATATTGGTAACATGAGGTTGTTCCAAGAGATCACTATACACACTACTGTACTTGTAGACTTTCTGATATTTTTTATGCTTGTCTGTTCCTTTTTCTTATCTTCTTTCATGTGTGTGGTGCTTCTGCTAAACTAAACAAGGATGTTATGTTAAACTTTTTCTCCTCAGGTTTTAACATTTTCACTATGTTTCAATGCAATGAAGTCAGCAAGTATATATGCAGTCCTACTATTGCAGATCTATACTTGTAGTCAGTTTCGATGAGACCATATCTTTTTTAGATTCAGGAGTATATAACCTTGTTATACACTGATTTTTATATACTATTTGATTAGCATGAAACATTTTAATTGTTTTGATGCACAATTAATGCATACTTTTTGAAGCCTGCCTCTCCATTTTATAAGCAAATTTACAATCACATGGTTCAAATCATCTAATAAAAATTTCTCAATAAAACACACAAACTGACATTTAAAAAAATGGTTTCATTCAACTAGGTGGAATTATGCTATTAAATAAAATTGCCAAAATAATTATTTGATTTTCAGAAATGTTATTAAAATCACATACCCCAGTTATCTAGTTCATATTTTTTAATTAGCACATTCTTTCTTGTCTTTATCAAGAGCACTACTCACATTGGCAATTTTCGTTGCATGTCTAAGTTCATTCTGATAATCTTCACTTAGTCTTTCTGACATAGTATTATGCACAATAGGCACACCTAGCCGGTAGATCAAGCCTTATGCTTGATATGTAAAATGTCATTTAACCCCAAATACCTTCTTATTGTTATAAACTGTAAAGAAGGGAAATTGTCAATATATCTACACTGACTACAGTTATTACTTTGTATATGCCCTACCAGACCAACTATTTTTCATTTCCAAAAGTTATTTAATATTCATACCCCTTTTACAAACTAATCTAGGTGTTGTCCCCAGTACCTTTGAGATGTTACCTAAAATAATTTTGCAGTTTCTTGTAATATGTTCTTTTTTTCAAACTGCATCCACAGAATAAGTCAATTTTAAAGCTAACTGAATCTCAGTGACCCAGACCTTTTGTCATGTATTATCATATTATCTTGTCACAATGACTAAAATTTTGAATGATGAAAAACACAAATATCCTTTTTAATTAAGGTAAAGCATGTCACAAGGCAGTTGATACAGGCCGTCTTTTTTGGAGAAGGTTTCTCTGTACCCTAGTGGCAGGACGGTGCAGTTAGAACTTGTCTGATTGAAGACTGCTGGAACAGGGCTCAGTTTTAAGCTTTTTAACTGGTTAATTGGGTAAAGTGTTGTTTTGATTGTATCTGCTCTATTTTCTGGAAAAAAATCTATATATATACTTGTTTCTCGCCTTTCTGAACTCGTATAGTCCAGTTTTCATGTTATTGCTGTATCCAGGGCTGTGTTACAAGTTTCTGTGTTGCCATACCTTACTTGGATAGAAGGAAGTTTCTCTGTTCACCTGTGAGAGAGGGAAGCTTTGAGCAGGCTATCTGGAGGAATGGTTTCAGCTCAGAAGTTAGTAGTTTATTGGCCTTTTCGGCTAATTTTGATTGTATCTGCTCTATTTCCTGAAAAAAATATATATACTTGTTTCCCGCCTTTCTGAACTAGTATAGTCCAGTTTTCAGGTTACTGCTGAATCCAGGGCTGGTGTGTTGCCATTACCTTACTTGGATAGAAGGAAGTTTCTCTGTTCACCTGTGAGAGAGGGAAGCTTTGAGCAGCCTATCTGTCCCTGGAGTAGTGGTTTGAGCCCAAAAGTTAGTAGTTTATTGGCCATTTTGGGATAATTTCTATCTCTTTAACTTCCATGCTATAAAAACCTCATTTGCACAGTTTTTACACTTGTATTCCGGTTAGCAAGTGCCTTCCAGGTGTTCTGCAGAGTCTACAGCAGCAGAGAGACAAAAGAGTGATTCTGGAGTGATTAAGTATCACTTTTCTGCTTTTCTTGCTGTCTTAACTAATTCTGCCTAAAACGCCAGGTTTTTTTTAGCGAATCTGTGATTTAAAAAGTTTGTTATTGTATATAACTCCGCACACCTCCTCGTGGTGTCCTGCAGAGTGATACAGGCAAAAGAAAGACCCAAGAGAGACTTTTCCAGATTTAAGTATTTTTTTCTCTGTTTTTTTGCTCCGACTGCCTTTTCCCGCCTAAAAAGCAGATTTCTGACTGATATGTGCTTTAAAAAGTTTAAATTGCATTTGCCTTCTGCTTTTTACAGGTTTTGCACTTGTTTTATATCAATTTAAGTTGTTTTTGTATTGTACAACTGTTGTAGGCTACACACTAAAGTGTGCTAGCTTGTTTATAGCATTTACAGTGTTTTCTGTGTGTTTTTCCGCTGTTTCCTGAAAAAAACAAACAAAAAAAAAATTCTCTTTTCCCGCCTTTGCTGAACTAGATTAGTCCAGATTTCAGGTTTTGCTGAATTCCGGACTGTGGTATAGTTTCCTGTGTTGCTCATATTCTTACTTGGATAGGAGGAAGCTTCTCTGTTCACCAGTGAGAGTGGGGAGCTTTGAGCAGCCTATCTGTCCCTGGAGGAGTGGTCTCAGCACTGAAACTAGTAGCTTATTGGCTGTTTTGGGTCAATTCCTATCTCTTTCAGTTTCCCTGCTTTAAAACCTACATTTGCACGGTTTTGTGCCAGTATACAACTCTGCACAGCTCCTTGTGGTGTCCTGCAGAGTGATACAGGCAACAGAGAGACCCAAGAGAGACTTTTCCAGATTTAAGTAATTTCTTCTCTGTTTTTTTTTTGCTCTGACTGCCTTTTCCCACCTAAAAAGTGAATTTCTAACTGATCTGTGCTTTAAAAAGTTTAAATTGCATTTGCCTTCTGCTTTTTACAGTTTTTGCACTTTTTATATCAATTTAAGTCATTTTTGTATTGTATAACTGTTGTAGGCTACACACTAAAGTGTGCTAGCCTGTTTATAGCATTTACAGTGTTTTCTGTGTGTTTTTCTGCTGTTTCCTGAAAAAAAAAATTCTCTTTTCCCACCTTTGCTGAAATAGATTAGTCCAGATTTCAGGTTTTGCTGAATTCCAGACTGTGGTATAGTTTCCTGTGTTGCCCATATCCTTACTTGGATAGGAGGAAGCTTCTCTGTTCACCAGTGAGAGTGGGGAGCTTTGAGCAGCCTATCTGTCCCTGGAGGAGTGGTCTCAGCCCTGAAACTAGTAGCTTATTGGCCGTTTTGGGTCAGTTCCTATCTCTCTCAGTTTCCCTGCTTTAAAACCCGCATTTGCACAGTTTTGCACGATTTTGCGAATAGAGCAGCAATGGACAGCGCCGTTTAAATGGGTTTAATATGTTCCTGGCTCCACAAAGTCTGCTCTTCACCTTTTACCTTAGAACTGTTCTAAATCTCAAAGTAAGCACTCTATTTTCATTCTAAATCCCTGCAGTTGCTCGTATAAGTAATCTTATAAGTAAGCACTAATAAACTAAAGCACTACACCCTCTTATACTCCCTTAAAGTACTTGGCTCCTTATTGGTCCTTTTTGATCAGTCAAAACATAGTTCCTTGTACTATTCTGGCATGTCCAAAAGTCAGTTTCGGGTTTACTCTCCAGTCCAGCTGGTGAATCTGAGAATCTTGAGGCAATGTTACAACTGCCTTATGTACACAGACCACCTTCTCCTCCTCCCAACAAGCTCAAATATATGTGAGAGATGCAACTATATAGCCAAACTGGAGGCTAACCTCTCTCAACCCAGTACTGGTGCAGTCAGTCAGGCAGAGAAGGTAACCACACACACCACAAATCCAGTCTCACATAAACCTATCGCAACAGCAAACCAAACATATAAACACACAAAAACATACTCGGAGGCTCTAAATAAAAATCTTCCCAAGCAGCAGAGACCTCCAAAGCAGACATCCAAGCAACTGCTACCTCACAACAATACCCACGTATCACATAGTTCACAAAGTCAGTGTGCCATACAATCACAGTCCTTAAGACTAAACAACACACCTAATACACTTGTAATAGGTGACTCTATTGTCAGACACACTGATGTCCCACTCACCAGGCTGAACAAGGAGAAGGTCACTGTAAAATGCCTGTCAGGAGCCAGGATCCACCACATGACACAAGCACTCAGGTCACTCCAAAGCAAGTACAAATATGACTCCGTCATTGTCCATGCTGGTGTGAATGACCTGAGACGTACCTCCCTGGACTACATGAAAAGAGACATAGAGGAGCTCTCTGATCATGTAGTCCAGGCCGGTATGACTCCAACCTTGAGTAGCATCTTACCCTCACCAAGAATGATGCCACAGTATAAAGGCAAAATGATTAATTTTAACAATTGGCTAAAGTATTGGTGTCATTCAAAGGGGATCCAGTGTATGTCAGCCTGGGATGACATGCTCGACAACCCACGTTGCTTCGCTACGAACGGCTTGCACCTGTCACCACTGGGCTTTCGAATATAGGCTAAGGCTCTTGCCACCCCCATAGTGTCTTTTTTAGGCAAGGCTCAAAAGACAAACCCACCTCCATAGACAACACAAGGAAAAAGAAACTAAGGGTAATGCTGCTCAACACCAGAAGTCTAAACCTCAAGATGCACACACTCGAGGCTCTCCTCAGTATGGAGAATATCGATATCTGTGCAGTAACAGAAACCTGGTTCAAGGCTCCTGAGAGCACCCCAGCACTACCAGGTTATACCTCATACCATGCTTTTCAGCCCCAAAACTTGGACTGAACCACAAAAGGAGGGGGAGTATCCATAGTCATCAAAGATACCCACACCTCCAGGTTAGTGGCACTGCACAAAGCATCAGAGACCGTCCATGTGCAACTAACAGTGGGCAAAACTGCCTTTCAGTTTGTAGCCTGCTACAGACCACCCTCCCAAACTCAGGAACCCCACTCAACTTTCCCGAGAACACTGGAGAATATGAAGGTCTCTCCAAACACCATCATACTGGGTGACTTCAACTACCCAAACATAAACTGGGAGCACTACTCAAGCCCCAACACCCTCGCCCAATGCTTCCTAGAATTTATAAACTCAAATGCTATGGAACAACTGGTCACCACTCCCACAAGAGGGGAAAACATATTGGACCTGATCATCACCAACATGGGGACTCTATGTTCCATACCAGAGGTATACCCCTTATTGGTAAGATCTGACCATAAATTAATCTCACTGGACATCCATATCCCATCCCCACCCCCAGCCAAGAAAACCACAGTGAAGAACTTCTCAAAAGCAAACTTCACACTTCTCAAAACCGAGGTGGAATCCTTCAAAGCTCCCGGGCCTGTGGAAAATATGGCCCAAACCTAAGAATCCTTTACAAAAGCATTCTATGGGCACCTACAGGAATGCATGGATCATGCTATCCCAAATAAAACCAAGACTCACTCCTCCAAAGGCAGGAGACCTGTCTGGTGGACCCCAGCCATAAATAAGCTATACAACAGAAGGAGGAAGCTACTACATGATAGAGCAAAATCCCCAAAAGGGAAGGCATCTCTGATCAGTACTAGCAAGAAACTATGATCCCTCATAAAATTATCTAAGGCCAGCTTTGAAAGAAAAATTGCACAAGACGCTAAAGATAATCACAAGGCCTTCTTTAGTTATGTCAGGAACCTGGGTGGAAACTCCCAGATATGCTCTGAGTTAGTGCAAAATGACAAAAAATACACTGAACCCACAGACATTGCCAACATCCTGGCAGACAGGTTCAGTGCAACCCCCCCCTTCCCCCCAAAAGAGCAAATGTCTATCCCAACAGAGTGCAGCCTCCCTGACATCACAGATGCACAGGTGAGAGCTGCCCTCTCCAAAGCAAAAAACACAGCATCAATGGGACCGGACGGTGTCCTGGGCTGTGTCTTACATGAGCTCCAAGAAGAACTGAACCCTCACATAAAGTCACTGTTCAGTCTCAGCCTTACTACAGGATATGTACCCAAGGAATGGCGTACAGCAACAGTGGTCCCACTCCACAAAGGTGGTGCCACAATGGATCCTGGAAACTATCGCCCTATAAACCTGACTAGCCTGGTCTGCAATGCTATGGAGCGTATCATCATGGAACTCATAAACAAAGACATTGGGAACCTCCAAACACTGGATCCTACCCAATTCGTCTTTGTTAAGGGCAGATCTTGCCTCTTGAACCTGGTTGACTTCTTTGAAACAGTCACCAAGGCCATAGATGAAGGGAAGGTAGTCCACACAGCCTACCTGGACCTCGTAAAAGCCTTTGACACAATACGCCACTCGGGCATCATACATAAGCTCACCAGCTTAAATATCAACCCCTATGTCACAAGATGGGTTGCAAACTGGCTCAGGGATAGAACCCACATGGTCAGAATTGCAGGTGCCATGTCAGACTCTAAACCAGTTACAAGTGATGTCCCACAAGGCTCAGTCCTGGGACCTCTCTTGTTCGGTATATATTTCTCTGAGGTACAAGCTAACACAGGAGGACTATGGTTGATCAAGTTCGCAGATGACTGCAAACTGGGTGCCATAATTGACTCGCCAACTGACACAAGCATCCTCCAAAAGGGTCTCACAGAGACGGATAACTGGTGCCAGAGCCATGGCCTAAAGCTAAATGCCAAAAAGTGCATAGTCATCCCCTTTGGGAAAAACAAAGTGCCCACAAATTACCACATAGGTGGTAATCCATTAAGTACTGAAGAAGTAATTAGGGATTTGGGAACCCAAGTAGATAGCAATCTCTCCTTTGACAATCACGCTGCCAAAGTGGTTAGAAAGACCTTCTATATAGCCCACCTTATCATGAAAGGGTTCACATCTAGATCAAGAGAGTTCATTGTGCCTCTCTACTCATCACTCATCAGGCCCATAATTGAATATACTGCCCCATTTGGGATGTACCTTACCCGACACCTGCAGCAACTGGAAAGACCCCAAAAGTACCTCACCAAGAGGATCAAGGGACTCAAACAGATTCCCTACGCAGTTAGGCTAAAGAAACTCCAGCTCTACTCAGTTGCTTACCGCCTACTCAGGGGCGATCTGTGCCTGACGTATAAAGCCATGTCCAAACCAGAATTAATGGACATGCTCCACCTCAGGAAATCCAAATCCCTTAGAGCTACATACTCCAGGGACTTAAACCTCAGCACAGAAATAAATAGGACATGCTGGAGGGACAGATTCATATCCAAGAGGCTCCCCTCACTCTGGAACAAAATCCCAATCCATGTTAGGCAGAGCCCATCAATGACCCTCTTCAAGAGAAATCTTGATGAGTGGATGGGAGAGTGTAGGTTTACCCCTGGGATCTCTTCTGTGTCCCTACTAGACAGAGGCACAGTAAACTAACCTTAAAAGGGCTATATTCTGTGACCTACTATACAGAGGCACAGTCAATTAATCTAAAAGGGTGGTGAAAGCCAAACACACTCTGGCTAGGCTTATAAATGCCTTAGGGCAGATAGCCAAGTATCAACTTATGAACCTATGAACCTATGCATCTATAAAGGAATTCACATTCCTTATGAAATATTATTGTCTGAGGTTAAACTAGCAACCCTTACAAACTGCCCTTTATGTATATGTTTTAAATAAATATAGGGGTAGGTCCACTATGGAAATGCAAGTACATAATGGCAAAGGTTTGTTTCCAATGATTCTAGAACTTAACCTGTTGATATTAAAATCCCTATACGGAATAATGTCTAAATCATCAATCAACACGATCCAGGCCTTTTATTAAAATAATGTCTGAGCTAGTGAGGAGCTCTGAGGGTGGTATTCATAGTTTTTATGTGAATGCATTAAGGCTGTCTGCGCTATCCATGAATCAGAGGACCAAAGTTGTGATTCATAAATGCCACTTACGCTAAAGCATGATGGTAGTGAATGAGCATAAGCAAATGAAGTCATAATGAGTTGCAAATGAGAAATTATGTAAAAATGTATATAGTCATGAAGGCTTCTCCGACCTGCTTGTGATTCATAGTCAAAGTTTTCCTTTTTTCCGCATCATCTATAGATTCATTATAGTAGGTGAAATCATACCATTTCCATTTACTATGCAATCCATGATAATCCTGTCATTTTCTGCTAGCCTTGCTATTTGTCAGTATGAGCTGCTTGTTTTCACCGAACCAAAACTGCTTGCACCCCATGGAGCTCACCAGCCAAGAAAGCAGAGATATAGGCATAAGATAACTCACTATAATTTTGACAATCAGGAAATAGTTGATATATTTAGAGTGGACAGGTATATTGTCTGAGTCTTAGTAAATATGTATGCCCCCCCTCTGGGAGATGGGTGGACTTCCTGTCATTGTAGATACAAAGGTATGTTATAGCCATCACCATATTTCCCACTGGGGGCCATCTAGAGGAAAACTGAGTACACTTTGGGTATCTCACTGGCTTCTGACTCAAGCATACTATGGCAGTTCCAGGATGTACTCTTGTTGCATGTGGATCAGTACATCTATTTCCCAGTGTCACATCAGGACTAAGCCCATACTATGGGTGCCTTTTATGGGGTGTCATGTTTCTCTGAGGTACTCGGTGCAATAGATTGCACCCATGTTGCAATTAGGGCCCCATATAATCCACAGAGTGTGCAATACCACAACATGAAGGGTTATCATTCCATCAAATGCCACATAGAGTGTGACGCATGGAAGTGCATCACCAACATCTGTTACCAGCATCCTAGATGAGCTCATGTTTCCTATATCTGGCACACTAGCTCACTATACCACATTTTCCTGTATGGTAGGCTGCCTGGTGATCATATTGTTGGTAAGTGGAATAATATTTTTTTTTCCTATTTCATTTAAGTAATTAGTCCTGGTAAAAAGGATCGCAGAATACTATATTAGTTTTCCTATCACTCTCTCTCTCTCTTTTTAAGGTGATGCTGGATATTCACTGGAGCTGTGGCTTAGGACACAATTTGTGTTGTAGAAGACTACTTCTATGCAGCACTTTTCCAGACCTGCATTGTCATTCAGAGGGGCTTTGGCCTCTTGAAGAATTATTTTATATACCTAGATGATATTTTTCAGTATGACTCAGCTACTGCATGCAGAATGGTTACTGCATATTACATTCTGCATAATATGATCATGCGCCATTCTGCTGGTGATGTGACCCATGCTGTCACTGCAGCTCTGGGTTCCAATTCTACTATAACTAATGGTGACCATTTGGCAGCAGTAGTAATGGGCAACATGCAGCAGGGACATGCACAGCATACTGCTGCACAGGGAAAAAGGCAGGGCTAGTCCAGAACTGTGGACCACGACATTCAGATTACTGTTTCCATTCTAGTAGAAAACACATAGAGTATAACTGCTCCAACCCTCTGGGCACCCTCTCTTTGGTCAGGTCTGACCATAAGCTAATCACCCTTTACATCCACATCCCATCCCACCCCCCAGTAAGGAAACCACCGTAAAAAACTTCTCCAAAGCCAACTTCATGCTAATCAAATCAGAAGAAACTTCATGACCCCCATGCAAACGGGTACTGAAAGTTTGACTGCTGAATCCGACACGAAGGCACTGTATGAGCACATCCACTGGTGCATAAATTGTGCCATCCCAAATAGAACCAAGATGCTCTCCTCCAAAAAAAGGAAGCCAATCTGGTGGTCCCCTGCCATAAACAAACTTTGCAACAAAAGGAAGAAACTGTTGCAGAAAAGAGGAAAATCACAGGATGCAAAAAACTCCCTTACCAGCCTCAGCAAGAAGCTGAGATCCTTCATAAAATCTTCCAAAGCTAGTTACGAAAATAAAATTGCCAAAGATTTCAAAGACAACCACAAGGCAGTCTATAGCTATGTCAAGAATCTAAATGGCAATGCTCAGATCTGCTCTGAGCTACAACAGAATGGCATTAAATATACTCATCACAAGGATATTTCCAATATCCCGGCAGATCGATTCAGTGCCAACTCCATCCGCCTCTCACCCCCTAAAGGGCCCATCTCAATATCAAAAGATTGCCAAATTCCGGTAATAATGACCACACAGGTAAAAAAACGCACTTTCCAAAGCTAAGAATGCAGCATCCATGGGACCAGACGACATCCTGGGCTGTGTACAATATGAACTACAAAATGAATTGGCACCTCACCTAAGTGTCATGTTTAATCATAGCCTCATCTCAGGCTTCATGCCCACTGAGTGGCACACAGCTACAGTTATCCCACTCCACAAGGGGGGATCCACCTTGGATCTTGGGAACTACCACCCCATCAGTCTCATGAGCCTGATCTGCAAGGCCATGGAATGCATTATCATGGAACTTATAACCAAAACACATTGGCAACCTTCAAACACTGGACCCCACCCAGTTAGGGTTTGTGAAAGGCTGATCATGTCTCCTGAACCTGATTGACTTCTTTGAATCAGTCTCCAGAGCTGTGGACGATGGTAAGGCGGTCCACACAGCCTATCTGGTCCTCACCAAGGCCTTCAACACCATCTTCTACTCTGGAATCATAGATAAACTTACTAAGCTGGGCATTAAGCCCTATGTCACTCAATGGGTCACCAACTGGCTTTACTGACATTACCCACACTGTAAAAGTAGCCGTCGCCAAATCCAGCTCCAGACAAGTGGCAAGTGGAGTACATCAGGGTTCAGTCCGGGGACTGCTCTTGTTTGGCATCTCCTTCTCTGAAGTACAGGCCAACACTAAGGGACTCTGGCAAACAAAGTTTGCAAATGACTGCAAACTGGGAGCCATTATCAAATCCCCATATGATGTGGATATTCTACAAAAGGGCCTTACAGAAACAGATGCTTGGTGTCAGAGCCATGGGCTCAAGCTCAATGGCGAGAAGTATATAGTCATCCCCTTTGGGAAAAAAACATGTACCTGTGAATTACCACATAGTTGGCAGAACACTAAACACCGAAAGTGTGATAAGACACTCAGGGACACAGGTGGACAGTGGTCTCACCTTCGATAACCACATCGCCACAACAGTCATGAAATCCTTCTATTTGGCACATTTTATCACTAAGGGCTTTACATCCAGAAAAAAGGAGGTCATTGTCCCACTGGACCTATCCGTCATTAGACCCATTATAGAATACAGTGCCCCATTTGGTATGTACCTCCCAAAACATCTGCAACAACTGGAAAGGCCACAGAAATACCTCACTAAAAGAATCACAGGCCTAAAGCAGATGCCCTATGCTGACCATCTAAAAAAACTCCAGCTATACTCTGTGGCATATCGTCTACTCAGAGGTGATCTCTGCTTAACACACAAGGCCATGTCAAACCCTGAACTGTTGGACATGCTCCACTTAAAGAAATCCCAATCCCTGAGAGCCACACAGTCCAGGGATCTAAACCTTGTTATCACAATGAGCAAAACATGCTGGAGGGATAGGTTCCTGATCCAGAGACTCCCCATACTCTGGAATAGACTGCTCATACATGTCAAGCAGAGCGCCTCCTTGGCCTTCTTCAAAAGGAACCTTGACGATTGGATGGGGATAGGAAATTCACCACAGGGACCACGTCAGTCGCTCTGCTAGACAGCGGTCCAGGGAAGTAAATATCGTGGGAAGAAATATCCGGGGAATTGTTTGGCTAGGCTTGTATAGGCCCTAGGGCCGATAGCCTAGTGCCACGCTATAAACCTATGAACCTATGAACTAGTCTCATATGCAAAGCCATGGAAAGAATTCTCATAGGAATGATCATTAATGATATAGGAATTCTCCAGACACTGGACCCATCACAGTTTGGTTTCATCAAGGGCTGGTCATGCCTACTCAACCTGGTAGTTGTAATGGGCCCAATGCAGCAGAGACATGCACAGCATACTGCTGCATAGGTAAAGAGGCAGGGCTACTCCAGAACTGTGGACCATGACATTCAGATTACTGTTTCCATTTTTGTAGAAAACACATAGAGTATAACTGCTCCACACCTCTGGTCACCCCCTCTTTGGTCAGGTCTGACCATAAGCTAATCACCCTTTACATCCACATCCCATCCCACCCCCCAGTAAGGAAACCACCATAAAAAACTTCTCGAAAGCCAACTTCATGCTACTCAAGTCAGAAGTGACAAACTTCATGACATCCATGCAGACGGGTACTGAAAGTTCGAATGCTGAATCCGACACTAATGCACTGTATGAGCACATCCACTGGTACATAAATCGTGCCATCCCAAATAGAACCAAGATGCTCTCCTCCAAAAAAAGGAAGCCAATCTGGTGGTCCCCTGCCATAAACAAATTTTACAACAAAAGGAAGAAGCTGTTGCAGAAAAGAGGAAAATCCCAGGATGCATAAAAGTCCCTTACCAGCCTCAGCAAGAAGCTGAGATCCTTCATAAAATCTTCCAAAGCTAGTTACGAAAATAATATTGCCAAAGATTCCAAAGACAACCACAAGGCATTCTATAGCTATGTCAAGAATCTAAATGGCAATGCTCAGATCTGCTCTGAGCTACAACAGAATGGCATTAAATATACTCATCACAAGGATATTTCCAATATCCCGGCAGATCGATTCAGTGCCAACTCCATCCCCCTCTCACCCCCTAAAGGGCCCATCTCAATATCAAAAGATTGCCAAATTCCGGTAATAATGACCACACAGGTAAAAAAACGCACTTTCCAAAGCTAAGAATGCAGCATCCATGGGACCAGATGACATCCTGGGCTGTGTGCAATATGAACTACAAAATGAATTGGCACCTCACCTATGTGTCATGTTTAATCATAGCCTCATCTCAGGCTTCATGCCCACTGAGTGGCACACAGCTACAGTTATCCCACTCCACAAGGGGAGATCCACCTTGGATCTTGGGAACTACCACCCCATCAGTCTGATGAGCCTGATCTGCAAGGCCATGGAATGCATTATCATGGAACTAAAAAACAAAAGACATTGGCAACCTTCAAACACTGGACCCCACCCAGTTAGGGTTTGTGAAGGGCTGATCATGTCTCCTGAACCTGATTGACTTCTTTGAATCAGTCTCCAGAGCTGTGGACGAGGGTAAGGCGGTCAAAACAGCCTATCTGGACCTCAACAAGGCCTTCAACACCATCTTCTACTCTGGAATCATAGATAAACTTACTAAGCTGGGCATTAAGCCCTATGTCACTCAATGGGTCGCCAACTGGCTTTACTGACATTACCCACACTGTAAAAGTAGCCGTCGCCAAATCCAGCTCCAGACAAGTGGCAAGTGGAGTACATCAGGGTTCAGTCCGGGGACTGCTCTTGTTTGGCATCTACTTCTCTGAAGTACAGGCCAACACTAAGGGACTCTGGCTAACAAAGTTTGCAAATGACTGCAAACTGGGAGCCATTATCAAATCCCCATATGATGTGGATATTCTACAAAAGGGCCTTACAGACACAGATGCTTGGTGCCAGAGCCATGGGCTCAAGCTCAATGGCAAGAAATGTATAGTCATCCCCTTTGGGAAAAAAACATGTACCTGTGAATTACCACATAGGTGGCAGAACACTAAACACTGAAAGTGTGATAAGACACCCAGGGACACAGGTGGACAGTGGTCTCACCTTCGATAACCACATCGCCACAACAGTCATGAAATCCTTCTATGTGGCACACTTCATCACTAAGGGCTTTACATCCAGAAAAAAGGATGTCATTGTCCCACTGGACCTATCCATCATTAGACCCATTATAGAATACAATGCCCCATTTGTTATGTACCTTCCAAAACATCTGCAACAACTGGAAAGGCCACAGAAATACCTCACTAAAAGAATCACAGGCCTAATGCAGATGCCCTATGCTGACCATCTAAAAAAACTCCAGCTATACTCTGTGGCATATCGTCTACTCTGAGGTGATCTCTGCTTAACACACAAGGCCATGTCAAACCCTGAACTGTTGGACATGCTCCACTTAAAGAAATCCCAATCCCTGAGAGCCACACACTCCAGGGATCTAAACCTTGTTATCGCAATGAGCAAAACATGCTGGAGGGATAGGTTCCTGACCCAGAGACTCCCCATACTCTGGAATAAACTGCTCATACATGTCAAGCAGAGGGCCTCCTTGGCCTTCTTCAAAAGGAACCTTGACGATTGGATGGGGATAGGAAATTCACCCCAGGGACCACGTCAGTCGCTCTGCTAGACAGGGGTCCAGGAAGTAAATATTGTGGGAAGAAATATCCGGGGAATTGTTTGGCTAGGCTTGTATAGGCCCTAGGGCCGATAGCCTAGTACCACCCTATGAACCTATGAACTAGTCTCATATGCAAAGCCGTGAAAAGAATTCTCATAGGAATGATCATTAATGATATAGGAATTCTCCAGACACTGGACCCATCTCAGTTTGGTTTCATCAAGAGCTGGTCATGCCTACTCAACCTGGTAGTTGTAATGGGCCCAATGTAGCAGAGACATGCACAGCATACTGCTGCATAGGTAAAGAGGCAAGGCTACTCCAGAACTGTGGACCATGACATTCAGATTACTGTTTCCATTTTTGCAGAAAACACATAGAGTATAACTGCTCCACACCTCTGGTCATCCCCTCTTTGGTCAGGTCTGACCATAAGCTAATCACCCTTTACATCCACATCCCATCCCACCCCCCAGTAAGGAAACCACCATAAAAAACTTCTCAAAAGCCAACTTCATGCTACTCAAGTCAGAAGTGACAAACTTCATGACACCCATGCAGACGGGTACTGAAAGTTCGAATGCTGAATCCGACACTAATGCACTGTATGAGCACATCCACTGGTGCATAAATCGTGCCATCCCAAATAGAACCAAGATGCTCTCCTCCAAAAAAAGTAGCCAATCTGGTGGTCCCCTGCCATAAACAAACTTTACAACAAAAGGAAGAAGCTGTTGCAGAAAAGAGGAAAATCCCAGGATGCATAAAAGTCCCTTACCAGCCTCAGCAAGAAGCTGAGATCCTTCATAAAATCTTGCAAAGCTAGTTACGAAAATAAAATTGCCAAAGATTCCAAAGACAACCACAAGTCATTCTATAGCTATGTCAAGAATCTAAATGGCAATGCTCAGATCTGCTCTGAGCTACAACAGAATGGCATTAAATATACTCATCCCAAGGATTTTGCCAATATCCTGGCAGATCAATTCAGTGCCAACTTCACCCTCCTTTCACCCCCTAAAGGGCCCATCTCAAAACCAAAAGATTGCTAAATTCCGGTAATAATGACCACACAGGTAAAAACCGCACTTTCCAAAGCTAAGAATACAGCATCCATGGGACCAGATGACATCGTGGGCTGTGTACAGTATGAACTACAAAATGAACTGGCACCTCACCTATGTGTCATGTTTAATCACAGCCTCATCTCAGGCTTCGTGCCCACTGAGTGGCACACAGCTACAGTTATCCCACTCCACAAGGGGGGATCCAACTTGGATCTTGGGAACTACCGACCCATCAGTCTGATGAGCCTGATCTGCAAGGCCATGGAATGCATTATCATGGAACTTATAAACAAAGACATTGGCAACCTTCAAACACTGGACCCCACCCAGTTAGGGTTCGTGAAGGGCTGATCTTGTCTCCTGAACCTGACTGACTTCTTCGAATCAGTCTCCAGAGCTGTGGACGATGGTAAGGCGGTCCACACAGCCTATATGGACCTCACCAAGGCCTTCGACATCATCTTCCACTCTGGAATCATAGATAAACTTACTAAGCTGGGCATTAAGCCCTACGTCACTCAATGGGTCGCCAACTGGCTTTATTGACATAAACCACACTGTAAAAGTAGCCATATCCAAATCCAGCTCCAGATAAGTGACAAGTGGAGTCCATCAGGGTTCAGTCCTGGGACTGCTCTTGTTTGGCATTTACTTCTGTGAAGTACAGGCCAACACTAAGGGACTCTGGCTAAAAAGTTTTCAAATGACGGCAAACTGGGAACCATTATTAAATCCCCATATGATGTGGATATTCTACAAAAGGGCCTTACAGAAACAGATGCTTGGTGCCAGAGCTATGGGCTCAAGCTCAATGCCAAGAAAAGTATAGTCATCTCCTTTGGGAAAAAACACGTACCTGTGAATTACCACATAGGTGGCAGAACACTAAATAGGTTCATTGGTTCATAGGTTCATAGGTTGGTACTAGGCTATCGGCCCTAGGGCCTATGCAAGCCTAGCCATAACAATTCCCTGGATATTTCTTATCACAATATTTACTTCTATGTGACCCTGTCTAGCAGGCCAACTGACATGATCCATGGGGTGAATTTCCTATCTCCCATCCAATCATCAAGGTTCCTTTTGAAGAGGGCCAATGAGGTTTTTTCCTTGACATGTATGGGCAGTCTATTCCAGAGTTTGGGGAGTCTCTGGGTCAGGAAACTATCCCTCCAGCATGTTTTATTCATTGTGTTGACAAGGTTTAGATCCCTGGAACGTGTGGCTCTGAGGGATTGGGATTTCTTTAAGTGGAGCATGTCCAGCAGTTCAGGGTTTGACTTTGCCTTGTATGTTAAGCAGAGATCACCTCTGAGTAGACGATATGCCACAGAGTATAGCTGGAGTTTTTTTAGATGGTCAGCATATGGCATCAGCTTTAGGCCTGTGATTCTTTTAGTGAGGCATTTCTGTGGCCTTTCCAGCTGTTGCAGATGTCTTATGAGGTACATACCAAAGGGGGCATTACACTCTATAATGGGTCTAATGAGGGATGAGTACAGTGGGACAATTTTCCTCCTTTTTTCTGGATGAAAAGCCCTTAGTGATGAGGTGTGCCACATAGAAGGATTTCCTGACTGTTGTGACAATGTGGTTATCGAATGTGAGACCATTGTCCACCTGTGTCCCTAAGTGTCTCATCACACTTTCGATGTTCCGTGTCCTGCCACCTATGTGGTAATTCATGAGTATATGTTTTTTTCCAAAGGGGCTAACAATACATTTCTTGGCATTAAGCTTGAACCCATGGATCTGGCAACAAGCATCTTTTTCTGTAAGGCCCTTTTGTAGAATATCCACATCATTTGAGGATTCAATAATGGCTCCCAGTTTGCAGTCATCAGCGAACTTTGTTAGCCAGAGTCCCTTAGTGTTGGCCTGTACTTCAGAGAAGTAGATGCCAAACAAGAGTGGTCCCAGGACTGAACCCTGAGGTATTCCACTTGTCACTTGTCTGGAGCTGGATTTGGAGTTGGCTACTTTTACAGTCTGGGTTTGGTCAGTAAGCCAGTTGGCAACCCATCGAGTGATGTAGTGATTTATGCTCAGCTTAGTAAGTTTATCTATGGTTCCAGAGTGGGGGATGGTGTCAAAGGCCTTGGCAAGGTCCAGATAGGCTGTGTGGACTGTCTTACCCTCGTCCACAGCTCTGGAGACTGATTCAAAGAAGTCAATCAGATTCAGGAGACAAAATCAGCCCTTCACAAACCCAAACTGGGTGGGGTCCAGTGTTTGAAGGTTGCCAATGTCTTCGTTTATAAGTTCCATGATAATGCGTTCCATGCCCTTGCAGATCAGGCTTGTCATACTGATGGAACGGTAGTTCCTGGGATCCAAGGCGGATCCTCCTTTGTGGAGCAGGATAACTGTAGCTGTGCGCCACTCAGTGGGCACAAAGCCTGAGTTGAGGCTATGATTAAACATGACACTTAGGTGAGGTGCCAGTTCATTTTGTAGTTCATGTTGTTCACAGCCTGGGATGTCATCTGGTCCAAAACACCAAAAGTGTGATAATTCACTTAGGGACACAGGTAGACAGTGGTCTCACCTTTGATAACCAGATTACCACAACAGTCATGAAATTCTTCTATATGGCACACCTCATCACTAAGGGCTTTACATCCAGAAAAAAGTAGGTCATTGTCCGACTGGACCTATCCCTCATTAGACCCATTATAGAATACAATGCCCCATTTGGTATGTACCTCTCAAAACATCTGCAACAACTGGAAAGGCCACAGAAATATCTCACTAAAAGAATCACAGACCTAAAGCAGATGCCCCATGCTGACCATCTAAAAAAACTCCAGCTATACTGTGTGGCATATCGTCTACTCAGAGGTGATCTCTGCTTAACATACAAGGCCATGTCAAACCCTAAATTGTTGGACTTGCTCCACTTAAAGAAATCCTAATCCCTGAGAGCCACACACTCCAGGGATCTAAATCTTGTCATCACAATGAACAAGACATGCTGGAGGGATAGTTTCCTGACTCAGAGACTTCCCATACTCTGGAATAGACTGCCCATACATGTCAAGCAGAGCACCTCCTTGGCCTTCATCAAAAGGTTCCTTGACAATTGGATGGGAAATAGGAAATTCACCCCAGGGATCACGTCAGTCACTCTGCTAGACAGGGGTTCAGGGAAGTAAATAATGTGGAAAGAAATATCCGGGGAATTGTTTGGCTAGGCTTGTATAGGCCCTTGGGCCGATAGCCTAGTACCAACCTATGAACCTATGAACTAGTCTCATATGCAAAGAGATGGAAAGAATTCTCATAGGAATGATCATTAATGATATAGAAATTCTCCAGACACTGGACCCATCACAGTTTGGTTTCATCAAGGGCAGGTCATGCCTACTCAACCTGGTAGTAGTAATGGGCCCCATGCAGCAGGGACATGCAAAGCATACTGCTGCATAGGTAAAGAGACAGGGCTTGTCCAGAACTGTGGACCATGAAATTCAGATTACTGTTTCCATTCTTGTAGATAACACATAGGGCAGGATTCACGAAGCCTCCGTGTAAGAGTTACAAGGCTTACACGGAGGCTGCAGTTAAACGGTGTGACATCAGCATGTCATGCATATGCTTGAGGGCATGCTGAATCACACCTAAGGCTTTCACGGTCCATGGAAGACAGTGGGGGGGCGTGTCCATAGGCTGAGCCCTGCAAACGGACACACCCCCAGAAGAGTAAAAGTCCCGAAAGTAAACCCCCACGACACAGCTCGTGTAAATGTGAATAAACACAACACAACACATGCCCCCACAGACTACGAACATAAAATGTAGAAATGAACATCTTATAATTTTTTTTGAAATTATAAAGATGTTTGCCCGTGAGTGCGCTCGTTTGCGCGGGCGTGCCCGTAGTTTATCCACAGTCAGGAGTCAGTGGAAAAGCATATAAGAACTACATATGCAAAGTAAGCCAAGAAGCAATAGTGTAGTGGTAGAGACGTCGGCTGAAGAACAGGCAGTCATGGTTCGAGCCCCCCCAACATCAATCTTTATTTTTAGTGAAATAAGCGCGAAACAAGTCCCTGACATATATGTACACATATAAAATTATATTTTATGTAAAATGTAATGAAATGGGCCATATATTTTGAAGAAATGTGAGATAACAAACTAATAAAAAATGTCAGATGTGCCTATAGCTGAGCTACAGTTTAACAAGTTGAGTGCATCTGCCCGTAGGTGCGCAGTGGTTTAACAGGTGTAAAATGAGTGCCCGTAGGTGAGCAGTGGTTTAACATGCTGAAACTGTGTGCCCATAGCTGAGCTGAGAGTAATATGTGTGCTGACAGCCAAATGACACGTAAACCAGCGTAACCTTTTTGCGCGGAGCTGCGCACCGCGCCAACAAGCTAACTGACGGGCAACGTTGAGCAAGCTGTAACAAAACTGCCTTTACACAGATACACCTCCTAGCCTCTGTAGACAGTCATAAAATATAAAAAGTAGTGGCCAGGTTCGAACCCAGGATACCATGCACCATAGTCAAGGTACTGAACCACTAAGCCATGGCAGTTGCACTTAGAAAAGCAGTAATAGCATATATATATAGGAATGAATAGAAAGAGGAGCATGACAAAGCAGGTTTTGTGAAGCTAATACAATTCCAAAATGGCCAATCACAGATAAGTGTGGGAAAAACGGCATATATAAGCCCCATAGGCGGGAATGCACAGCATAACTGATTGTAGAACCAACTTGTAGCCAGAATGTCAGGTGTAGGTGAGGGTAGTTGCTTTCGAGCACAGAGGTGGGGTGTTGAGGAGTCCAAATATATGGTTTGGCTACTTGTCCACGATCATGAGGCCCAACTCATACAGGGCCAGGTCCTGTGGGGAGCATATAGGGCTGAGGCGTGGGACCGGTTGGCTCATGATCTCACCAGTGCCACAGGGATACCAAGGACTGGTGAGCAGGTCCATCACCACCATGCGGACCTGAAGAGACGGAAGCAGGACCAACTGAACTGTTGGATCCAGGAGGCCCGGCAAGTGCCCAATGCCTCACTAATGAGTAAGTTACATCTAATTATTTATGTAAGAAATTAACCTAGCTGATATGATGGAGATGTGTATTCCAATATTACTTTATTTATATTACAGCTGCAGGTGTCCGTTCTGCAAACCATAGAGCCTATGGCGATAGGCTGGCACAGTTGCGCCACCAGGCAGGTCAGTAATCCTCTCCCTGTAACTGTAAATAAATATATAAGTATGACAGTTAGCAAAAGAGTGCAGTGTAGTCACTAAGTAATAAAATGTGCAAGTAACAGTGTAAGAGGGTTTGCAAGTATTGCTTGATTACAAAAGTGTGATGCAGTCTGTAATCCAAACAGAAAAATGAAACAAGTCTAAAATAATGTCTGAAATAAAGATGTCCCACCTGTAATATAATAGTACATAACCTGCAGCAGGCTGAAAAGTACAGCTGCAAAAGCTGAGTAAAACACATGTGTGAAATATATCCCTGTTGGAATACAGAAACATGACAGGAGTGAGTCTGTTGGAAAGGATTGTTAGAACTACAGGTAAAACATGTCAATAAAGCCTAGAATTAAGTACCATCCTGAATTGTAAAAATAAAACAAGTGAGAGAGTGTGAGAAAGAGTTATGAATCCACCAATAAAGTAGTAATAACTCCTGAATAAAGTATACTGCAGTCAGTACAGAATGAAATGAATGTGACAAGCAGAACCAAACAGTAACGTGTTGAAAATGTTACCGCAGCTGGAATGTGTATCCCAAAATCTGGATATGTTGCTCTCAGTCTGCAATATGCAGATAGTATGGTTGTCTGAAATACCAAACATCCACAGTTGTCTATAGCTATATAAAGCAAATGTAGCAGGATGATGTAGCTGAACAGAGCCAGATATGAATGTTTATGAATAAAAATGAAAATGTATATTGATGTAGCAGTAACATTCCTATCACCAACTTGAAGTAGTTATCACATAGGAAACTGTAGGCAGAACTGTAGTGTGTATATATCTGCAGCTATTAGAAATGTACAGCATATGTATTGGTATTTGAAGTTGTTAATTAAATTTTCTTCAACCTACCCTATAACAACATATAATCCATTCCACGTGAAATTAGTATGTGCAATCACAATTAACACCCCTGGACATTTGTCCTGTTGGTTCATACATATTTGCATGTACGTTGATGCATCTGCCCTGTTCATACATCCAAACCTGATGGCCTGTTGCCATCAATCAACCCTGCATGTTGTTGGACTGTGTATTGCTGTTCAAAATATGCATGTGTTATGATTGCTGTTCAATGGTTTGAATATCTGGGTGTTTGGTTAATGGGAATACTAATGCATGCTGTTACAACTAATTGTGAATGGTATTGTACGTTACTAACTCAAACTGTCATGACATAATGCAAAACATAGGATGACAGGGAAGGCGGGTTCCAGCGGACCCACCTCTCCTTCCTCAGCTGGTGAGTGTACCTGGCAGTAGTGCCCAGGCTGGACCCTCCTCCGGTGGCCCTGTGCCACCTGTGGGTGGAAGCACTGCAGGAGATGGGGCTCGTCCCCCCTCTGCAAGTGTGGCTGGAGGAGAACATCCACTCACCCTATGTAGTGTCCGGACTGTGATGCGTAGGGAGATCTGGGAAGCTGTTCTTGGGCCCCTACGCCAGCTTGAGGCACAGGTGGCACAACTAACGGGTGTGCCTGCTGCCTGGCCTACACAGCCCCCAGCACAGCGCTGTCCTGGGCCGTGAAGGCACAGTGGCAACTGCCCATGGGTGGGGATATCAGTTCCACTGTTGCCATCTGTGGGCTCATGAGCTCTAGATATCCAAACATCCATCCCCGTCAATTGTGTAACCCCCCCACATGTGTCATACACCACCCCTGTATGCGTCTTGTTTGTATTGTCTGTTAACCTACCCAACCTACCTCCCCAGCTATACCGACTTCCCGTACCTGACATACCACTCTCACCTGAAAAAAAAAAAAAAAGGGCACTCTGTACCCACAAACAAATTATGCCCCATACATAGCTGCCCATTTCGTACACATGTCTGCTGGACATGGAAACTGTCAATTACAATTGGCTGTACAACAAGTATTATTGTTGTCCTTACACCTCTCTCAGGGGTGGAAGGTTTCAAATGTCACACCAAATTACAAACATATGCACAGCTGTTGCTGATGAAGAAATGGGCAGCTATGGGCCTTACCTACATCCCCTCCTGAAAACCTGAGCTTGTTTCCCTACTGTCTTACCCTCTTTGTGACCCCTTTTTCACCACTTTCCTGTCTCCCTATTTTCATTTCTTTCAAAGAAAATAGCGCGGGTGTGCGCAAGAGTAAGTACATTTAAGCACGCAAACCAGCACTAACCCGGTTATAACTGCTTAAAAGTGCCTTAGTCACTCTGAATGACAAGTCCTGTAGTCTGCTCAAAAGCAAAATAAAATCCCACTGTCAGTCCCGAACCTAGGAAACAGTAGTCTGCATGACTTTCCACTAAGCCATGACTGTTATATAAGAACATTGTGCTACAATAAATATATCATGTAATAGTAGGAATGAATGTAAAGGGAATATAGGATGTGTAGTACACAAAGCATATCATGTATATTTACTTTCAAATGTAGTGGATTTCTAGAATAGTAGTGTGTGAACAGAAACAGCCATGCTAGTTGGTAGCTAGTAGGTAATAATGTCACTGCAGCACCTTGCAAGCCACACACATACTCACATCAGGATAATCACTGCCCATACCCCACAACCTCTTACAGGAACACATCTGGACTAAGTAATAAAAAATGTGGAGCAAAGGGCCAAAAACAGGGACACATTCTAAATAATGTTACAACAAACTTAGACAGTTGAGAGAGTAACAGGTTCTGCATTTTGTTCGATGTTTCGAAGGGTATGTCTGAAACTGAAATGTTTGTCACTATAGTCTGACTTAAGCCCAGAGTAATTTACCAGAAAAAGCTGTTTATGAGATATTGACCAAAATATGAGGCAAAAATGTGGACAACCTGCAAATATCTGTACACTTGAGAGGTCTTATACTGCCATATTTGAATAGTTAAGAGCCTAGACATAGCAACAGTGACTGAGTTACAGGGATGCCCCACAGACTCCCTGTGAAATGTACAAGCAGTAGGCAGAAAGGTGTTACAACACATGCAATGGTAACTATGAAGTATTGAAAGTATGCACCACTTGCACGGCAGAAATAGTGTAGTAATACATATGCTAATGCTATCCCACAGTCACAACTGCAGAATACCAGACAATTTAATGGGTGTACCCCACTGATATGTACCATTCCATGAGGCAGATAAAATATGCACCTGAGAGTCTCTGGGGCCTGCTCAGCAGCATGCTCAAATACCCTAATAGATGTCAAGGCCCACACCATGGCCAGACCACACTGCATGAAGTAACACCCTAGCAGATATAGCAAGCATTCCAAGGTGCAGGGGTGGCTCGTCCTATCGGACTGCCGGACTGCAGCCCTCCCACCTACAAATGCAGAAAAAAATCTGCAAAACAAAAAATTTATTTGACTCAGACTGCCTTTATCGGCCATCCGGATATGGACTAACAGGTACCCAGCAATCATTGCTGTAAAATACCAAAAATCTGTGTGGTGACAACTGCACAGAATATAGGGGCTCCGGACTGCTTCAGCTGCAGTCAGAGCCAATGAGAAGGACTGAGCTGCTCTCGCAGGGTGGGACTGTCAGTGTGCGACGGCGCGGGCTTCAGGACAACGGTCGCTGGATTACCGGCTTCGAGAGGTGTTCGGGCACGGGCTTCAGGACAACATTGCTGGATTACCGGCTTCAAGACAACGGTCACTGGGCTTGCTGGATTATCGGCATCGACTGCACGGGCTTGGGGACAAAGGCAGCAGGTAGGTGTTTGGATTGGTCGCTGGAGTGTGTGTGTGTGTGTGTGTGTGTGTGTGTGTGTGTGTGTGTGTGTGTGTGTGTGTCTGTATATAAACAGTTATATAGTAAACAGTCTTGTTAGTCAGTGATTTAGTGTAAAATGATGTGGGAACACAGTCCCTCCAGAAGGAGATGCAAAATGGAAAGCTGTTCTGCAAAATTGTTTTTAACCGCTAACAAGTTTCAGAATTAACTGCTATTAAATGAACTGCTAGCATTCCACTTAATATTTTCATTTTTCATATTACTGAAAGTCGGGGTATCCGGTCTCACACCAACAAAAAGAAATCTGAAAGTATTCTATTAAATATTCCCATTTAGAACTCTTACTCTGCATTAGCAGATTAGTACAGATTCTTGATGCCCTGCAACGGCTTCTAATTTCAAAGTGTAAGAAAACCCCCACCCCTGACAGATGCATAGATATGCCCAGCCTCCAGATGCCTAAGGGTCTGTGGCTGAGCCTATCAATACCAGAGTAAGTTCAGGGGGCAAGAATTCTGCTTGTAGACTCGGCACATATGAGGTATGGGGAACGGTAACAATTATGGAAAGGAGGGATCACAGAAAAACTTCTTAATTTCAAAGTGTACATCCAACAGTAAAGTGTTTTTTCCCGTTACATGAATGGTTAACATGTTGGAATGTCAGTCAAGAGTAAAGTTGTTAAGCATTTATGGCAAATGTAAAGGAGTTACTACAAATCTATGTTGTTCCACATGGCTTTTGGAATCAAACATGCATATCACAATCTGAAGTTTGGGCTTTTATGATCTCAAAGTTATTTATTGTGACTACTCAAGTAGGGAAAGATGAAATTGATACCCTGTAATTCTTTATGGAGAATCAATCAGGATAGAGCTATTTAAGGGATTATTCAGTACACTCTAGTACAGTAAGTGGTAGACATGGAGATTTCTACGGTGTAAAACATGGAAACAAAGGCCCTAACTTAGGGGCACACTGGGGGGGGGCAAGGTTTTCCTTAGTAAGACACATGTTTTTAACGGATTTCAAATCTATGTGTGTGTATAATGCCCCAGTTACTATATACTGGCGGCTAGAGAACAAATGGTGTTGAGTAGAGATACTCAGGCATGAACCCTGTACTTTGTATGTAGGTGTTAAGGACCTGAATTCCCTACCCACCACCATTTGTAAAAAAATTGCAGATTTTTGCCTCATATTTGATCTGATCTGACTGTTCCTCATAATATCTGTGGTTTCTAAATACTGCAATGCTTGGTATTTGATGGTGCAGTGGTAGTATTGTTGCTTTATGGCTGCAGGTTCTTGGGTTTGATTCTTGGCTGGGGTGCCTTCTGTGTGGGGTCTGCATCTTCTCCCTGTGTTTGTGTGGGTTTGCTTTTGTGTCCTCCCATGTTATAAAGACATGTCTGCATTATTTCTTCCTGGGCCTCTGCTGAAAATTGGTTTTTTTTTTTTTTTGTTCAATTCAGATTGTCCTGATTAACAAATGTTAAACAAAATTGACGGGCATTTGAATTTCAACTTCATATTCTTCAAAAAATACATAGTAACACGACCTTTTATTCTAGCAATTTTCTAAGTTTATAAGATGAATATTTGAAATTTGTCTTTATTTTTGGGACTGTATTACCCCCTTATTGGCTTTGTCCAGGTTTTTTGTGCTAAGGTTGACAACTATGGCAAGAACTGAATTCACTGAGTATGTCTGAGGGCTGTATTCCCTCATTACTGGGTTTGTCCAGGTGTTTTGTGCTAAGAGGTTGACAGCTATGGTGAGAACTGAATTCATTAAATGATAGCCATTTAAGTTTCAGTCTTCCTCTCTTTTCACAAAGCAGTTGATATGGCGTAGTGGTATGTTGCTCTGACTGTTTTGCACAGGGACCTTGGCAGTAAAATGTATGGTGGTGACACAGCATTTTTCTTTCACAAAGCAGGTGATTTGGCATAGTGGTATGTTGCTCTGACTCTTTTGCACAGGGACCTTGGCAGTATAATGTATGGTGGTAACACAGCATTTTCTACAACTTTCCAAGATTATACAAGCAATGTTTAATGTGTCCCTGGTTTTTGGCCTTTTGAACCCCCCCCCCCAATAAATTTGGCTTTTTCCAGATTTCTTGTGCTGCGAAGTTGAGATGCAGTTGAGTATTGAGTAGATTTTACAAGGACCTGAGAGCTGCAGGGGAAGAGAAGTTTAGTGCTTCTTATGGAAAGTCAGCTTGCAATGTTAATAGCACAACAGGTTGTGTATTTGCTTCTGATGCAGAAGGTTGTTGGTTTTACTCTCACAAGGGGGTGAATGCTGCTCTACTGAAAAAGTTAAGATGCTAACTATGAGCTTGTTATCTGTTTGCCATCCATTTCCTATTGCAATATTACTAGCTTATAATTTTTAATGTAATATATAGGCAATTTATTCCTCAGGGGCATCAGACACTTTATTTTTCGATGAAACCATGAAATATAAAGGTTTTTGCTAGCAGCAACCTCGTCATTAGTTACAGATTTATTTAATGTGGAATTATTTAGATGACTTTTTTACTTCAGAGACCGTGCATATTTACTGATAATGGTGGACTGTAGAATTGTGCATATTTACTGATAATGGTGGACTGTAGAAGTTTGAGTAGACTTTTATGATGGAAATGTTCTGAATTGGGCAGTTTTGTCATTATTGGTGCATGCATTTTGTTTCATTGTTTACTGGAACAATGTTCAAAACAATAGGAAGGTGTATCAAAGAGCACATGCATGTTTCATATGCAAGGGGCCTATGATTTGAAAACAGCCCAGAATTAATCTTTATCTGCCACTGGTAAAAATGTATTTTCTTTGAATGTGGGTTTCAATGCTGTTTCAATGAATGTGAGTTTCAAGTGAAGGGAAGTTTTAATGCTATGTTTGTTTAGCAGATGTTTTAGTGTTTGTGCTGTAAAATGCAAAATAAAACTTTCAAATGAAGTCCAAATCATCATAGAAGTAAATCGGTATGCACATTAGTGTTTATGGTAAATGGAGTGAAATAGCCAAGTAATGGTTTATTGGAATGGCTCTAGGAGGAGGCTCCATTCGACCATGATTTTGTGAGGGGGAAGGGCGGCAAACTTAGACAGCCCCAGCTGAACTATACTTCCCAACTGTCCAGATTTTCAAAGAATGAATAGATTTTTGCTTCTTATTTTTGGTCATAAAATTTGTGGCAAATCATTTAGGAATTAAGTCACTAAATAATGACACACTGAGTTTCAGACTTCATAACCAATGCATGCTAAAGTAAGACTTGTTGTTCTATCAACTGTCTCAGTTTATACAAGAGCAATTTTTAGTACTGTTTATATGTTCCCCAATATATTTGGCCTTGTCCAGATTTATTGCATTAACAGGTTGAGAGGTACATGCAAATAAATTGCTTTATAGAATTAGGCATAGCCAAACCTCTCAACTGTCCCTGATTTGGGCTCAAAATGTTGCTCTTCCCCTAATAATCTCTCCGCAAAATAGCAATTTTGGAAGAAAACAAAGAGGGTTTACAATTAAGAAATAACTGTAATCATAGTTATAGATCACTTTTATTTCAGAAATGCATGTAGATTCTTTTATTTTGTCAGCTGCTCAAGTTAGCAGTACTAATACTAAAGAATCCCTTCTTTGACAGGTTCCCAGCTGTATTCTGTGGCTATTTTATATTTTTACATCACATGTTTGGTCCATTTTTCATAAAATTATTTTTTTTGGCAAATTAGTGACAAATCATTAAAGACTGAAGTTAGAAAATAATGACAGACATTTGAGTTTCAGATTTCATACCATTCAGAAAATTCATACTAATGCAAAACATATTCTATTATCTTTCTAAGTTTATAACAGCAATATTTTTAAAAAATGTCCTTGTTTTTGGGCTTTTGTCTCACTTCTTTGTATGGCTTTGTCCAGATTTCTTGCTCTGAGGTTGAGAGGTATGACAAATGTGTCAGGGTCATCAGTCAACCAGAGAAATTTCAAATTGTGACATACTTGTTGCACCCCACTCCCCCATGTAGTGACTCTGGATGTGTCGAAGCAAGGCAAGGAGTAGTTATGCAGTGTAAATGTGCAGGGTATCCCCCATCCAGGGTAGACACAAGTACTAGAGTGGCTTTTCATCTGTCCTTGATTTTTTCAGAATGGTCTGGTTTCTGTCATATTTTTTGTACTGTTGATTTATGCTTATTACTCAAAGTGCCTGTTGCTCTGTGTTTAAGTAGCAATACTTTAATGACCATCAGGTAAGCTTGGCTGAGATTGTAAGATGCAAGTAAGCTTTAATAAGCATACTGTTAAAGAATTGCCAACATTGAAAGCCTTTCTGTTGTTGCCATGTAGAGAATACTTAACTAGATAATGTATAAGCCTTGGGTATTGTAATGCATATGACAGTATTTGTAATAAAGGACAGGATTACATTATTTTAAGAAGCTCATTACACTTGAAGACTTCCAGTCATCTCTGCAGGCTTTACCCGTAAACTAAACAGAATGCCAATCGTGTGGTCCATAACCTGTGCAGCAATTCTTTTAAGCAATGTATCTTGAGCTTATTTCTTGTTTGCTTTTCATTTTTTACTTTGATCATGTTTTCCCCATGAAACAAGTAGATAGTTGTCAGGCAGCAGGTCATAAAGCTGAATATATAATTAGAACTGCAGTGCAAGAAGTGGTTTGAGTTGAGTGCTGCTTGCTTTTCTTATACTTGATTTTGACTGGCATTCCATTAATGTATTTAAAAAAGTAATTTATTTTTTCATGCCTCGCAACCTTTTTGTTTCCATCTAGATATTAAGTAAGCTGTCATGCAGCCAATGCATTGAAATATTTTTATTCTTCTACACTTCATTTTGTCTTGATTGGACTCTCATAATGACGGTTTGGCACCCATGGCAGTGTAATTAGTTATTTTTTTGTGGTTTTGAGCATAGCTCCTCCCCTTTCTGGTTGGCCACACCCCTTCCCATTGACCCCACCCATTCAGCTGTCTCCTGCAGCCCCCCTTTGATTTGAAGTCACCAGCCACCACTGCCAAGGTGTGAATGTACATGGAAATTAGGAAAGCCACAGCAACACACTACAGTCAAGACACCTAGCAGGCATACAAGTAGTGAATGTAAAGGGCAAATATTGAAGCCATAGTAACAAAGTGCAAGAGCCACTGCTATATACCAGTTACACCACATGTCCCACAGGAAAGCACACACACCCACATTAACAGCAGTAGTAGTCTTAGGTGTCAGTGTACATACACACTTAGTACAGGAAACTGGAGAAATGAATGGAGAAATGTTAATCTACAACACAGCCAGAAATATGAGAGAGATACTAACCTTTACACTCACAGAACAGTGTCCACAGCATACCAGCATGGTCCCTGCCCTTACACTCTGAAAGGGCTACGCCTATCTCACATACCTTTTTATAGCACTGTCCTGGAATCACAGTGAGAACTGCAATCAGTACACAACTGGCTGCATGCAATTAGCAAATGCTGGCTAACAATTGGTGCAGAGGCCGTCACATGGACATATGCAGATACCTACAAAAGCATGCTGTACTCCCAGTCCACACATGCAATACTTTCTTTGCACCCTGTGGAGGTAGGGAGAGACAGAGAGAGAGAGAGAAAAAAAAAACATACACAAAGAAAACCAGTCTTCAAAACCCACTCAAAAGCTGACAACTGCCAACTGGAGCAGCAGGACACCAAACCAAACAGCAACACAAGCAGCTGTGACAAACACAGGTAATGTAAAGTAATACTTTAAAAGTCTACATACTGTGACCCTCCATATGTGTCATTGGTCTGTATCCATATGTATATGAAGATGTGCATAGGGCAGGGGACATACAGCAACTATCAGTGAAGGCTGTACATACATATGTATGTGAGGGCATCTATGTGCACATATCAATGTAGGTTGAATGTAGGTTGTAGTGCAATGTACAAAGTAGGTTTCACAGTTATGTATGTTTAGCAGTATGTTAGTGTGTGTATACAGTTTTGTAAACAAACATGTTGATATGTTTATATACCTATCTATCATATGGATACGTATGTATGTTAATATATGTATGTATGTATATATATATATATATATATATATATATATATATATATATATATAATATGCATATATGTATACATACATAGAGAGGGATGTAGGAATGCATAGACAGATGTAGATAGATAGAATATGTAGAAACATATATATGTAATACACATATACATAGACAGACAGATCTGACTATCTACAGATATGACTGTATATGATGATCTCACACTCCCCCTGCTGTCCCACCCCCTCTGTAACTTTCACCCCCTCTCTGTCACACACCCCCCTCTCTCCTATCTATAGCAATATATGTACATCGATATATATATATATATATATATATATATATGTATATGTATATATACATATATATATATATATATATATATATATATAGACATGTATATATATATATATATATATATATATACATATATATATATATATATATATATATAGAGAGAGAGAGAGAGAGAGATGTATATATATTCTGAGTGAGGCACATGTGTACAGATGTATTGCAACAGGTGCCTGGTGACAAAGGCATGGAGTGAACACCAGTGTCAAAACTGGAGTACCATACCCCATTTCAAATCACCTACACCAGTAACCACCAGATATGTGATTGGCTGCCCACCACTGCATGTGTCAGGGGTGAACAGGGTCATAAATGTGTACAATAGTCCCCCCAATGATAGTCACAGTGGCACACTATTCCTGGAATACCTGCACATGGTATGTGTCAGCAGACATGGTGTGTCAGCTATGGACATGTAGGTCAGTGTACCCCTCCACACCACACAATGGCTGCCACGGTATGTACCTCACATGACAGCTACAGATATGGAGAAGGACACAGTGACATGTACAACACTGTGCTCAAACACATTACCAATGCACAGTGACTGACAACACCACATAGTACACACATACTACCCACATAGAGTTTACCACTCCTGGATTTACATACTTAAGTCACACCCATGACAGATGTCCAACAACCATAGTAACACCTCACACCATCCACAACCTAAATGACTGCTGTGTGTCGTCCGTGACACTGCAGTAGAAAGCACATGGCGGAGGTACAGGTTCCTACCCACATATAAGACATACCCTGCAATAAACCACATGGCATTAAGAAGCAAGACTCCCCATGAGTACATGTCACACATACCCCTGCTGAATGTTAGTCAGATAGGTAATATGCCATATGAGTCACCCATGTAACTGTTTGACAGGAGCAGGTACCATCACATCACATGTGTCACAATGGTCAGGGTAGCAGAACAGTATGCTGCTGTAGTCCCAGGGGCAATAGCATATTGTATTGTATTGTATTGTAATGTATTGTATTGTGTTGTATTGTATTGGTTTGTAGAGGTGCCTTCTTCGTGGAGTGGAACCACTGCTGCTGTACACCAGTGTGCAGGTACATATCCTGTAGTCAGGCTAGTGTTACATAGCACTTCTATATGTGTGTTTAGCTCCTCTTGGAGTTCATGTAGTATGCAACCAGGGATACCATCAGGTCCCATTGATGCTGGGTTTTCTGCTTTTCTGAGGGTGGCTCTCACCTGGACATCTGTGATGACAGGGAGGTTGCAGTCAGCTGGGATAGGTTTGTCTTAGTTTGGGGGAGAGGGAGGGGGGAAACTTGCACTGAACCTGTCTGCCACAATGTTGCCAATATCTGTGGGTTTAGTGAATTATTTGTTGTTGTGTACTAACTATGAGCATATTGGAGGGTTTCTGACCAGGTTTCTAACATAACTGAAGAAGGGCTTGTGGTTATCTGTAGTGTCCCCATAGATTTCCCTCTCAAAGTTGCCCATGGATGTTTGTATGAGAGAAAATAGCTCCTTACTAGTGCTGATCAGACATGCCTTCCCTTTATGGAATAATGCTCTGTCTTGCAGTAGCTTCCATCTTTTGTTATACAATCTGTCTATGGCTGGGGTCCACCAGACAGGATGCTTTCCCTTTGTGGAGAGTGTCTTGGTCTTATATGGGATTGCATGATCCATGCATTCTTGGAGATGTCCGTAGAAATCATTTGTGAAGGGGTCAGCATTATGGGTTGTGTCTTCAACTGGCCCAGTGGGCTTAAAGGATACCATGTCAGTGTTACGAAGTGTAAAGTTTGCATTTGAAATGTTTTTCACTGTAGTCGTTTGTGCTGGTGGTGGAGGTGGGATATGTATATCCAGGGCAATTAGTTTGTGGTCAGCACACAGTAGTTGATGATGTACCCAGTACAGTACCTCGATACAAACCCCCAGAGTGAGGAGGTGCTTTGGACCTGAATCAGTGTTCTGACTGCTGGGGTTTAGTAGTATGTCATATGGAGTGTGCCAGGTACTGTTGCACAGTTGTTGGCTAAGCACTGATACCTGGCCATTTACATGTGTATCCACCAATAGACAGACAGATGCTATATATGTGAGATATGTTGTATCACAACAGTCGAGTAGCATGTGTAGTATGTGTGCCAAATTCTGCTGACATATTTTGCTGATATCATGTTATTTCCTTTTACAGGACCATGGCTCACCAGCGCAATCCAGCGTACTCTGCAGCTGAGGATGAGACAATACACCAGACCCTGATGCGGGATTATGCAATACTCTTTTCCCGCACCAGCCAAAATCAGCAGGAGAGGACTGTACTGTGGCAAGACCTGGTCCGTCGGGTAAATGACATAGGCACTCATAATAGGACATATGAGCAGGTACGACATCACTGCAGTGATTTAATCAGAAATGTCTGTCAGCGTGCATCGGATATCCACAGGCAACAGGTTGCCACAGGTGGTGGGGTGGCTACACATCCCCCACTCGCCAGACTGGAAGGACTACTCATAAGTGTTGTGGCTCCAGCCCGACAACAACAACAACAGCAGCAGACCTGCATTATGATGGAGGCTGGAGCCACACAGCAGCAAGACTACGAGCGTGCAGGTAATATGCCATATGTATAGTTGACTGTTGTGTACACTGGTAGTTAATGCATGTGTGAGGTGTGTCCTTGGTTTATAGCTGTCATCATAGTATTTAATGTGCAAGTGTGATATTCTCAATTTCAGCAGCTGACCTGTGAAAGGCAACTCATGTACTACTGTCCTGTATCATACTCAGTAACAATTTCACAGTTGTGCCCATTGACATTAATTTCCTCACTTCTGCAGGTCCCTCCGGTGTAACAGCAATGCAGCCTATCCATGCTGGTGAGTGTGTATTAACAATACCTTTAATATTCTTGATAGTAATAGTAATATTAGGCTCACTTAGTAGTGCTCTGTGTATGCATGCAGGTGTGTCTGTGTCTGTGTGTTGATATCTCGCATACTGAGTAGTGTGCAAGTGTGCATCTGTGTGCAAGTGTGCAACTGTGTGCAAGTGTGCAACTGTGTGCAAGTGTGTGCAAGTGTGCACTTGCGCACGTGTGCATGTGTGCATGTGTGCATGTGTGCATCACTGGTAACATTGTGTAGACATTGTAAACTGTGTTTCCTGCTTCCCTCCCACAGGTTCTGGTGCTGCTTTGATGTCATGCAACAGGGAACCTGAATCAGGTGCCATGGGTACTGATAATGATTGCATCTGTGTAATGGCACAGGAAGGTATGCCAGGGTCCATCATTGGTCAGCCAACTGACAGTACACAGCTGTCAACCCCATCAATGCGCACAGTCATCCTGCCAGTACACCCTTTGTCACCAATGTCCCTAGGTGTTGGACAGGATACAGTGGGCATTGACCAGGGTAATGTGGTAACTGTGGCACATGCTTCCCCACACAGCAGCCATGGGCATGGCCCTGAGATGGTACCACACAGACAGATGTCCAGGGGTTCTAGTGGGAGCATCCGTGGGTGTACTGCCCCTGTCAGACATGCCCACAGAGGTCTTACAACCTCAGCTATGTTTCGGGCTGTCTTGCAGGCACAGTCATGTATGGAACGGTACACCAGACAGGGTCTGAGGGAGCTGACAGCATGTCGCACAGCCATGACTGGCAGTATGCGTGACATTGAGGCTGCCATCCGTAATTTCACCGATGTAATAGACAGACGTTTTGGGGACATATTGGATCGGTTCCACAACTACATGTCCTTGAGCCAGGGCAATGGTGGATGGTTGAGGCGTTGACATGGGCGTATGCCAGCAACAGCAGCAGCTGGCAGTCGTCACAGATGACAACAGGGCCGCGGCCGCCCCCATAGTGCCAGCAGCAGCTGCAGCAATGCTGAGTCTGTGCTATCATCAGACCGCCCCAGGAGACCACGTGCACATGGCTCTGGACAGGCCCAACAGGAATCTGTGTCCAGTCATTCTAACACCTGCTTCTGATGACAGTACCCAGTCTGGATTGGTACCGGATATGGTCCGTAGAACCCCTGCAAGGCACAGGTACCATGTCTGTGGCCAGAGACACTGATCTGTATGACCTGGCAGGTACAGTCTGTGGCTGTCCACAAACACCAGTATATTGCAGCCATGAGGTGGAACTGTGTGCATCCATACACACATGTGAATTGACAACACCTTGGGCTACCGCTTACATGCACACACTGCATCAACATTGCCCCACCTTGTACTGCTGTCCCTCACCAACACACATGCACATACATGTCAATTGGTGGTATCAGTGACAGACTCAGGCATACCAAGTTCACATGCTGTGTATATGATGAAACTGTGCCACCTCCTGCAATCTGTAACATCAGTGCAGGTACAGGTCAACATGTTGCTGATGCACAGGGTGACTACATAGACGTGTAGTAATAGTATCATGTTGTTAACAGTACTGTGTGCTGATATAATTGTGGGTATATCCCAGCATGCCTGATGCAGTAAGGGTATGATTGTCTTGTACTGTTGTCTACACCCATGGTAAGTACCATAGTGTATCATTTGCACATGTTGGCATACTGGTGGTAAGGATGTCAACAGAAGGCTACATACATAGGTAGCACAGGGGATAAGGTAATGAAAGTATTGATACGCAATGATGGACATGTAAACTGCAAGTGGCATTGTTGCCCACACTGGACTCTGCAATGCGGATGTTTGAGGATGTTGATATGTGTGCAGTGCTACACGACTGGTACAGGACACACAGGAGCACCCTAGCACTGCAAGCTCACATCTTATACCATGCTAGACAGCCCCAACACACAAAACTAACTTTCACAGGAGGGAGAGTCCCCATAAATGTCAGGGATACTGTGGTGGCAGGACAGGTAGCATACATCCTATTAAGTATGGAACCACTGAGTGAAGGCTCAGTGTCTATTATTTGACATGTGCATTACTGCAGGTATGAGCACCTGGGTTTCCATCCAGTTATTGTACAACCTGACGGTACATGGTCTGTACACTTGTGTGCACTGAGACTGGACCCTAACCATCTGACCTGTGTATTTCCATGTACATGTGTATAGTGCCTGCATATTTGCACTGTTACCTACTGGAAGTGGTACAGCTTGTTTGTTGTACAATGGCCTACATGCAGCCCTGCTTACTGTAGCTTTGTTTGCATGCATGTTTGCTTGCAGTTACCCTGGAACACTGATCCCACCTGCAATGCAGAGTTACAGAGCTTCTGTGGACTCCTAGTGACATCTGCATAGCTTACTATATGTATGTCCATGTCTCACTTGACAGAACGTCACTGTTTGTCCTGTTCACATATACGTTGCCTGTGACACATTGCATATGACTTACCTGGCATTTGTCCATGTGAGCAGTCATATATGCCAGTGCTAACTAATCACAGGCACTACACCCTCACATACTCACCTTCTGTACCTTGTTCCCCATTGGCTCTATGTGCTGTTAATCACCATGGCAATCACAATACTATGGTAGCATGTGCAGAGGTCACTTGTCAGTCACCTCTATGGTACAGTTGTGGAATATGTGGGTCATGTGGCAATGTCACAGCTGGCACATGTACACAGTCAACCCTCTCCCCTACACATGGACGTACAACACATGTATGAGATGCAACCACATAGCCAAACTGGGGACTAAGCACTCTGAACCCAGCACTGGCATAACCTGTCAGGTGGCATGAAATACTACAGTGACTACAATACCAGTCTGATGTAGACCTACACTGACAGCAATCCAAACATGTGAACACAATGGGCCATTCATGGAGCCTCAGAATAGTATCCTGCCTGAGCAGCAGACACTTCTGCAACTGGCACACATGCATACGTTAAGCCATAACACAGCACGTATAACACATGGCACACAAATCCTGTGTGCCAAACAGTCACAGCCTGTACAGCTAGACAACACACCTGCTACAGTTGTGTTAGGTACCTTTATTGTCTGGTACAGTGAGGTCCCGCTCACCAGGCTGGACAAAGTGAAGGTCACAGTGATATGCCCGTGGGCACTATGGACCACCACATAACACAAGCATACAGGTCAGTCAGAGGCATGGACACATATGACTCAGTCATTGTCCATGCCACTATGGCTGACCTGTGATGTACCTCCCTGGACTACATGATAGGGAACATAGAAGGGCTCTCTGAGCATGTGGCACAGGCTGGTATGACCCTGACCTTGGTTGGCATCATACCCTCACCAGGAATGCTGATATATTACTGAATGCTGATGAATTACTGTAGCTACAACACCCTAGCTGAAAGGTTCCTAGCATGTAGTCACTACATTGCTATGGAATAACTTGTTACCACTCCCACAACAGGTGAAAACATGCAGCACCTGTTCATCAACAACATGTAGACTATATGCCCCAGACCAGATGTGTTTCCCTCGCTGCTAGGATGATACCATATACAACTCACACTGTATATACACATACCACATGCAGCACCTGCTCAGAAGACCACAGTCATAATGTTATCCAGTGCAAATACCATGTATTCACATGTGGCAGGCGTCAGACATGGGAACTATTGAAGGTCACAGGTACATATGTGTATTTGGCACACACATACATCATCTGTGTCTATTGCCATTACTGGTTTAATCAATGTCATGCATTATTGTGAACAGCAACCCACACACATGGGCATTCTGTGTGACAAAAACACACGTGGCATGTGTGGAATTCAAAGCCATAACTAACTGCGCTATGACAGTAGTGAGAGATGCAGTAGCAGAGCATGCTATTTGCATTACTGGGAGATTTGCCCTGTTCAGCTGTACTTGTAGGGTGCTGACATCATCTCTGTGTACACACACAAAACACACACTTGCCATTTGCAGGATTCAAACCCCTACCGAACTATGTTATGACATTCGAGATGGACACATTAGTGGAGCGCGCTATTTGCCTTACTGAGAGGTTTACCCTTCTTCTGCTGTACTTATAGGGTGCTGACATCATCAGTGTTTAGAAAGGGGAATGTGCATCCTGTAATGTGTTTTCCCAGTTGCCAAAAGGGGCATTTCCCTCACACAGCATTGCACACACACTAACCCCACCTCACACAAACACTTGCCATTTGCAGTATTCAAACCCCTACCTAACTATGTTATGACACTCAAGACGGGCGCATTAGCGGAGCATGCTATTCACATTACTGGGATGTTTCCCTTCTCCTGCTGTACTTATAGGGTGCTGACATCATCAGTGTTTAGAAAGGGGAATGTGCATCCTGTAGTGTGTTTTCCCAGTTGCCATTTCCCTCACACAGCATTGCACATACACAAACCCCCCTCACACAAACACACACACTTGCCATTTGCAGAATTCAACCTCTTACCTAACTATGTTATGACACTCAAGACGGACGGATTAGCAGAGCGCGCTATTCACAGTACTGGGAGGTTTCCCTTCTCCTGCTATACTTATAGGGTGCTGACATCATCAGTGTTTAGAAAGGGGAATGTGCATCCTGTAGTGTCTTTTCCCAGTTGCCAAAAGGGACATTTCCCTCACACAGCATTACACACACACTAACCCCACTCACACAGACACTTTTGGTAGGATTCAAACCCCTATCTAACTATGTTATGACACTCAAGACGGACGCATTAGCAGAGCACGCTATTCACATTACTGGGAGGTTTTCCTTCTCCTGCTGTACTTATAGGGTGCTGACATCATCAGTGTTCAGAAAGGGGAATGTGCATCCTGTAGTGTGTTCTCCTAACCCTTACTGGGAGGTTTCCCTTCTCCTGCTGTACTTATAGTGTGCTGACATCATCAGTGTTTAGAAAGGGGAATGTGCATCCTGTAGTGTGTTTTCCCAGTTGCCAAAAGGGACATTTCCCTCACACAGAATTGCACACACACTAACCCCCCTCACAAAAACACACACACTTGCCATTTGCAGAATTCAAACCCCTACCTAACTATGTTATGACACTCAAGACAAATGCATTAGCGGAGTGCGCTATTCACATTACTGGGAGGATTCTCTTCTCCTGCTGTACTTATAGGGTGCTGACATCATCAGTGTTTAGAAAGGTGAATGTGCATCCTGTAGTGTGTTCTCCTAGTTGCCAAAAAGGATATTTCTCTCACACAAAGTTGCACACACACCAACCCTGCTCACCCACACACACACTGAGCATTTGCAGGATTCAAACCCTACCTAACTATATTATGACACTTGAGGGAGACGCATTAGCGGTGCGCATTATCCGAATTACTGGACATCTGTTCTGCACCTGCAGTATTTATAGGGTGCTGACATCATTATTTCTACAGAGGTATGTACATCTAGTACTACCTGTCAGGTGGGGAGTAGCATATATATGCATTTGCAGCCACCTACTTCATGGTCAGATATGCACATCAGCACTGGCAGGTTATGTTCTATACCATGCTTCGTGACCACAGGACCTGTAACACACAACACAACCAGTTCGGACCACCCCTCCCACATCCAGGACACACACTTTGCTTCCCTGGGAACAGTGCCAAGATATGCAGGTGTTCACATACACCATTCCAGTTGTTAACGTCACATACAGATATATTGTGTGTGGGAACTACTCAGGCCTCTACAACATTACCCTACAGCCACTACAATTTGTGAGTCCATGTGCTATGGCAGAACCACTCACCACAGCCACAAGGGGGAATACATATGGCACCTGACCATGGCAACATGGGTACTCACTGTTCCACACAAGAGGTAGACCACCATTGTTGATATCTGACCATACCCACCTTTCCCTGGACATCCTTATCCCATCCCCACCCCCAGGCAAGGTTGTCACTGCAAACAAAGTGTATTTATCAAAAGCAGACTTTACACTTGTGAAGACTGGGGTGGAAGACTTCAAAGGACCCATGCTGGGGGAGTATACAGGCCACTCTGCATAATCCTTGACAATTGCATTCTATGTGCATGTGGAAGGCTTGCATTGATCATGCTATCCCGAATATAGCCACGACTCCTTCACAACAGGGCACCTGTCAGGTGTACACCAGCCATATATGAGCTGTCCAACAGACAGAGTGAGCTAATACATTGCAGAGCAGTAGCCCACAGAGGGAGGACATCTCTGAACAGTACTGGCACGACACTTCAATCCCTCGTAATCATCACAACAAAGTGTTGACAGTGAAATTGTCCAGACACTGCAGATAAGGCTCCCCTCAGTCTGTTATTGATGCCCACTTACTGTTAGAGGTCCTCACCAACCCTCTTCCAGCACACACCAACAACATGGATGTGGCTTAGCAAATTCAACCCCTGGGATCTCCACTGTGTCCCTGCTTGATGGAGGCACAGCACACTAGCCTCACACGGTGCCTTATGTGACCTACTTAACAGTGGCACAGTAGCCTACTGTACTGGGGAGGCAGACGCCAAGCACACTCTGGCTAAGCTGTCATTCGCTAGGGCAAACAGCCTAGTGTTGACCTCTACACCCATATGTTTAATTCTCAGATGCACGATATTTGTTGCTGATAGACTGTTTGCAGGTCTTTATTGCCATAGCATTCCCTGTTTCTATGAACAACTTGTGTATCTGTGGAAGATGTTTGAATATGAGAGGGATCCACTATATCACTTATGTCTCTGTAGTCATTTAACTGTGTGCACTGGGCATATTGCTGAAATGTGGTTGGTTCCTGGAATAACACATACAAATACTAGATATGTGTGGCCAACTGCTAAACTGAGATTTGGCCTAAGTGTGTGAGCATGCCCAGTTCAGGCTTTCCATGGTATGTTGTCTGACATATGTCTCATTTATTGAAGTGTGCGAGCATGCCCAGTGTGAGCTTTCCATATGTTGAACTCTGCAGCCCACCACATTTGTGGATGAGTGTGAACTTCAACAATATCTCACGTTTATGGTTGTGTGTTGTGTGTCATGTTGTGTACTTACTGTCCAACTGCTTTGTGTCTGAACACAACAGGGATTATACTGTGCCTGCAGGGTTTGCATGGGATACTTTGCATACAGTTGTCAACATCCTTTCATACTGACCTAACACTGTAGTACCGTATAGTGTACTGGTTCAGTACTTTCACTGTGGTGGACAGTATCCTGGGCTTTAGTCCTATCAATGCTTTACATTTTCATAGCGAGCATAACAGACTGGTTAGGGGCCAGTTGTGCACATCTGACCATGTTGCATTATGTTCAGATATGAACTACTTAAACCAGGCTTGTCCAACATTGGTAGTGTATTCCACAACATAGGTGTACATTGGCAAACACTAACGATATGCCCTAGGCCATTTCTAATGCTAGTCGGAGAGTGTGTTTGTCCTTCGACACACATTGTAAGTGGAGTTGGCCATGACATATGTCATGGTTAGTATACTGTGCCTCTGTCTACCCGTGACATAACAGTGATACCCAGGGTAAACCTACCATCTCCAATCCACTCATCAAGATTCCTCTTGAGGAGAGTTGATGAGTGACTCTCTGGCTAACATGTACTGGGAATTTACTCAAGAGTGGGGGTGGCTTCTGTGTTATGGATCATTCAGTACAGCTTGTCCTATGTATGTCAGTGCTGGGGTTCAGGTCTCACATGTGCATAGCTCACTGCCATTCAGATTGTACAAGGTGCAGCATGTTCATTGATTCCAGCTTGGACATGGCTTTATACATCAGGCACAGCTTGCCTCTGGGTGGGCAGTATGGCAGTGTGTGGAGCTGCAGTTTGTTTAATCAGGCAACACAAGGCATCTGTTTAAGCTCTTTGATACTCCTGGTGAGGTACTTTTGGGGACTTTATAGTTGATGGAGGTGTCTGCTGAGGTACATCCCACAGGGGCTATTGTAGTCAATTGTAATGCTGATGAAGGATGACTGCAGAGCCACAATGACCTCCCCTTATCTAGATCTGACAACCTTCATGATTAGGTGGGTATATGGTATGTTTCTGTAACCACTACAGCCACATGCTTGTCCAATGCAGGATATCTATCAACTTGTGTCCCCAGGTCTCTCATTACATGTTAAGTACTTAATGGGTTAACACCTATGTGGTAATTGGTGGGCACTTACTGTATATCCACAGGGGTTGACTATACACTTTTCTGCAATTAGCTTGCTAACATGGCTATGGCACCAGTTGTCTGTTTCTATGTGGCCCTTTTGTGGGATGCTTGTGTCAGCTGGAGGGTCAGATATGGTGGCCAGTTTGTAGTCCTCTGCAAACTTGTTCAGACACAGTCCTTCCATGTTGGCCTGTACCTATGGGACATATATACCAAACGAGGGAGGTCCCAGGACCAAGCCTTGTGGGATGCCAGTTATATCTGGTTTGTAGTCTGACATGGTTGCAGCATGTCTGGCCATGTCAGTTCTGTCCTTGGTCTGGTTTGCAACCCCTCTACTGACATAGGGGTTTATATTTAAGCTGGTGAGCTTATCTATAATGAACATGTGGGGTATTGTATGGAAGCCTTTGAAAGGTCCAGCTACGCTGTGTGGACCACATTCCCCTCATCAACTACCTTAATGACTGTTTCAAATGAGTCAAACATGTTTAAGGGGCAGGATCTGCACTTAAGAAAGCCACACTGGGTAGGGTCTGGTGTCAGTAGGTCCCCGATATCTTTATGTCTGCGATACATGCTGATCCTTTCCATAGCTTTACAGACCAAGCTTGTCAGGATTCTGGGGTGGTAGTTTTCAGTATCCATTCAGGCAACACCTTTGTTGAGAAGGACCACTGTTGTTGTACACTGCTCTTTGGGTACATATCCTGTGGTAAGGCTGACATTGAGCAGTAGTGTTATTTGGCATTCCATTCTCCTTGGAGTCCATGTTGGACTCAGCCCAGGACACCATCTCATACCATTGATGCTGTGTGTTTTGCTTTGTAGATGCTGGCTGTTACCTCAGCATCTGCAATGTCAGGGGGCCAGCACTCTGCTGGGATAGATATTTTGCATTTAGGGGGGGGGGGGGGTTGCACTGCACCTGTCACGTTGGATGTTGGCAATATGTGTGTGTGTTTGGTATGTTGTTTGTAATATTTGAGTGATTCAGAGCATATCTGTGAATTCCCAACAAGGTACCTTCCATCAGTTAAGAAAGCCTTGTGATTATCCTTAGTGTCCTGTACAATTTGTATCTTCATAGTTTCATAGGTTCATACTAGGCTATCCACCCTAGGGCATTTATAAGCCTAGCCAGACTGTGTATGGCTTTCACCACCCCTTGCTATGTGAATATTATGGCCATTTATGATTTACTTTACTGTGCCTCTGTCTGGACGTGACACAGTGAAGACCCCCAGTGTACATCTACGATCATCCATCCACTTGGCAAGATTCCTGTTGAAGAGTGTCAGTGAGGGGCTCTGCCTAACATGGAGTGGGATTCTGTTCCAGGGTTATGTATCTGTCCCTCCAGCACATCCTATTTCATTATGTGTTGAGGTTGACATCTCTCACTGTCACAGCTCTGATGGATTTGGGTTTTCTGGGGTGGAGCATGTCCATTACTCCTGTGTTGGACATGGCCTTGTACAACAGTCATACAACGGCTCTGTGTAGGCAGTATGTGACTGCATTCAACTGGGGTATCTACAGCCAGGCAGCATATGACATATATTTGAGACCCTTTATCCTCTTGGTGAGGTACCTTTGAGGTCTTTCTAACTGCTGCAGATGTCGGGTAAGGTACATCCCAAATGAGGCATTGTACTAGATTATGGGTCTGATAAGAGAACAGTATAGGGGCAAAATGACCTCTGTTGATGTAGATGTGATTCCTTTCATGATACGGTGTCCAATATAGACAGTCTTCCTAGCCACATTGGCAATGTGAGTGTCACATAACAGGTTACTGTCCACTTGTGTCCCTAGGTCCCTGATTACTCCTTCCATACATAATGGATTACCAACTATGTGGTAATTTGTGAGTACCTTGTTTGGTATTTGGTGAGACATTCATACTGTCCAGTGTCTTCAGGATGGCTGGGTGGGGTTCCTGTGTCTGAGAGTGTGGTCTGTAGCATGCTACAGACTGTACAGCAGTTTTGCCTCTGGTTAGTTACACATGGGTGGTCTCCGATGCTTCGTGCATTCTCAGTTACCTGGACATGTGGGTGTTTGTGCTGAATATGGATACCCCCCGTCCTTTTATGTTTTGGTCCAGGTTTTTGGGCCATAACGCATGATATGAGGTATAACCTGGTAGTGCTGGTGTGCTGTCAGGAGCCTTGCTGCAGGTTTCTGTCACTGCACGGACATCGATGTTCTCCATACTGGGGAGGGCCTCAGGAGCATGCATATTGAGGTTTACACATCTGGCATTGGTCAGCATTAACCTTATGTTTCTTTCCACTTATGTTTTCTAGGGTGGTGGGTTAGTCTTTTCAGCCTTGCCTACGAAAGGCTCTATAGAGGTGGCAAAAGCCTTATCCAATATCCAGACACCCAGGGGTAACAGGTGCAAGCCATCCCTGGAACAGCAGCGTGGCTTGTCAAGCATGACATCCCAAGCAGACAGACATTGGATCCCCTTGGAATGACACCAGTAATTGTGCCACTTGTTAAAGCTGATCATTCTGTGTTTGTATTGTGGCATCATTCTTGGTGAGGGTAGGATGCTGCAAATGGTCAGTGTCATACCGGCCTGGACTACATAATCGGAGAGCTCATCTATGTCTCTTTTCATGTAGTCCGGGGGAGGTACATCTCAAGTCATTACGGCCAGCATGGACAATGACTGCATCATATTTCTACTTGCTTTGGGGTGACCTGCATACTTGTGTTATGTGGCGTATTGTAGCAGTCTACAGGCAGCTTACTGTACCCTTTCCCTTGTTCAGTCTGGTGAGCTGGACAGCAGTGTGTCTGAATATGGTGTCACCTGTTACAACTGTATCAGGCATGTTGTTTCTCCTTCTGGCCTGTGACTTTTTGGCAGAACAAGCTTTGTTTACTATGTGTTGCATGTGCTACGTTTGAAGGTAGTGGTTGCTTGGGTGCCTGCTTTGGAGGCCTCTGTTGATGTGGTGTGTTTGTAATTAGGGCCTCCGGGAATGTTTTTCTGTGTTTATGTCTTTGGTTTGCAGTTGTGATAGGTCTATGTGGGACTGGGTTTGTGGTGTGTGTGGTTACCTTCTGCTCCTGTCTAGTTTTGACAGTACTGAGTTGAGGGAGCTCAGCCTCCGGTTTGGATAAATGGTTGCATCTCTCACATATATTTGTATTTCTTGGGGGGAGTTGAGGGTTGTCTGTGTACTTGGGGCAGGTGTAATATTGCCTCAAGATTCACAGATTCAACTTGTTGTAGCTGGCCTTAGTGGATTGTATGTGTGGACATATTTTATTGCCATACTACTGATCACTGATTACTTCCCTTTTTATGTTTGCTCTATCATGTAGTAGCTTCCTCAATCTCTTGCATGGTTTGGTAATGGCTGAAGTCCACCATGCCAGATGCCTGCGTGTATGGCATTGTGTCTTGATTTTATTTGGGATTGCATAATCCAAGCATTCCTGGCAGTGTTCATGGAATGCCTGTATAACAGGTTCTGAGGTGTGGCCCATATTTTCCCCCTGCACAGGGCCTTTAATGGATTCCACATCAGTTTGGAGGAGTTCAACTTTTGCTTTACACATGTTTTTCACTGTGGTTTTCTGGCCAGGGACTGTGGTCAGGATGTGTATATCCGGTGTGATTACTCTATTGTCTGGTCTTACCAGTGAGGGATACATTTCTCATCTTGCCATCCAGTACCCATGTTGCTGATTATCACATCCAGTATGCTTACCCCTCTTGTAGGAGTGGTACGTTGTTCCTGGGCATTTTGGTTTATGGATTCTAGGAACTTTTGTCCTACAGTGTTGGAGCTAGTATAATGCTCCCAGTCTATGTTTGGGCATTTTCAGTCACCCAATATAATGTGGTTTGGAGGGCTTGATATTTTCATGTATTTCAACATAGGCCAAGTGCAGTTCCTGGTGTTAGGACTGTAGCCTGTACCAGGCTATAAACTGGGAGGCAGTTTTAGCCACTGTTACTTGACCATGGCTAGTCGTTGCTGCTTCTTGTTGTGGTACCAACATGGGGGTGTGGTTATCCTTGACAATTATTGCTAGTCACCCTCCTTTTGTAGCTTGTTCCATGTTTTGAGGCTGTACAGCACAGTATGAGGTGTAACCTGGTAGTGTTAGGGTGCTGTTGTGAGCCTTGACCCAGTTTTCTGTTACAGGACAGATATCAACATTCTCCATACAGGGGGAGTTTAGACTGCATGCATCTTGCTGTTTAGACTTCTGGCATTGGGTAGCATTACATCTAGGTTCTTATCCCTTGTGATACCTATGGAGGTGGGTTTGTGTTTTGAGCCTTACCTATTCAGGGCACGCTGTGGGTAACAACAGCCTTTGCCAGTATCCATAAGGCCTGGACTGACAGTTGCATGCCACCCCTAGCAGGTGGAGCATCATGTCATGCTCAGCATGTCATCCCAGGCTGGCACACATTGGATCCCCTTTGACTAACTGCAATACTTCAGCCAATTATTGCAATTGATCATCTCATCGTCATATTGTGGCATCATGCTTGGTGAGAGTAGGATGTTAGTCAGGGTCATCAAGTGTGCATATACTGCATGGTGTTACATTGCTTAACACATAGCATTCATGCCTCAGGTGGTGCTGCAGGGCTGCCTCTGTCGGATGCACATACTACACTCCCTGTACATGTTTGAGAGCAGCTTATGTCATTTTAGGCATCCCTGTTATTATATGAGTGAGTCAGAGAGGGGTATCATTCCCAGGGTTCCTACTGAGCCAGTGTATGTGCTATGATTTGCCTCTTTGCCAAGGCCAGGGCATACTGGGCACGCCTCCTTATGCCTACTGGGGCAGGCTGAGGTTGTTCCTCCTCCGAGTCACGCTCTGCCTGTGATGGCCTTGGCAATGGTGGGGGCTGTTTGGCCCGGCCCTATGCTGGTCCTGCTGCAGCTGTTTTTGCAAGATCATATTATGTAGCATAGCACATACCATGACAATTAGGGTACATGTAGTTGGTGAGTACTGCAAGGCTCCACCAGATGTGTCCAGACACTGGAACCGTGACTTGAGCAGCCCAAACACACGCTCTGTTACATTACGTGTTTGTGAGTGTGCCTCATTATGGCGTTCCTGTTCAGGTGTGTGTGCGTTTCTGATGTGTGTCATCAACCATGGCTCCAGTGCATAACCTGCATCCCCCACTAGGTGTCCATGTGGGATGTCCCCATTGGCAAATGTCTGGTACAGCTGCGTCAAATGCCAGATATGGGAATCATGGTAGCTCCCAGGCAGCCAGCACACACATTCATTATTATGCCCTCGGCATCACACACAACCTGGCAGTTGATGGAGGGGAAGCCCTTGCGGTTTATGTAGGCCCTACCCCGCTCACCGGCTGGTGCTTTGATGCATATGTGCATGCAGTCTATTGCACCCACTACATCATGGTATTCCGCTATTTGCTGGAAGAGATGCATATTGCTGGCCAATACCTCACGAGCACTGGGGAAATATACATGATCACCGACATGTGCTGACATGGCATCCAGGAACTGGTGCAGTACCCTGGAGGCTGATGCCTGTGATATCCCCATCATATCACCAGTTGGTCTCTGGAAGGTACCTGTTGCTAGTATTCTTAGGCCAACACATACCTTTGTTTCCACTGGGATGGGATCCAATGTGTTGGTTCTGTGTGTGAGGCGTGACCTGCACAGCTCAACAATTTGCTGCAGGAGGTCTCTGTCCACTCTATAGCGCTTCACTATCGCCAGCTCATGTAACCCATGGTAGGTGACCCTGGGCCTGTACACTATTCTCCATCTCCTCACTGTGGGTTGTCTGGCACCATTTGCATTGTCACTACCCACAGCAAGTAGCCTATGTCTCCATATGACAGCTATGGCAGCCCCTAGCATTTCTGCTCTGAGTTCAGCTTTTTCAGTTTTCACTTCTAATAGCTTACTCCTGTCTTGCAGTGTCTCTTGAGAGAAACATCCTGTACTGCTGTTTGTAGAGTTTTAAGTGCTTGGCTGGGCTACTATTCTGCCTGTGTAATTGCCTGCTTCTAATTGTTTTCACCTGCTAGCTCCAGCAGTATTCCCTGCTAGCTTCCTACTAATTCTGTTGCTTCCTTTTTCCTCTCTGTTTCCTCAGGGGAGAGCAATGCGCATACCAGCAGAAACACGCTCACAGTGGCTTACACGCGTGCACACATGCTTACACTGTTTAGAATCTAATTATTCAGGTTAAAACACGCGCACACCAGCGCAAACAGTCTTACAAGTCTGCCAACGGACTCCCACATGCTCAGTCTGCTTTACACGCGCGCACACTGTCCTACTCGCGCCTCATGGCGCGCACACGTGCGCATGCACACCCAGCAAGAAACTTTGGTTTAAGCAACAGTGTACACCTTCCATTTCTTGACTTTCCCATGCTTATCTTGTGGCACTCCTCTTTCCATGATATGTGTCTGACATCTGTCATGTAACACTGACCTCCAATGAACTGCATTTCTTTCTGCCATTCCCCCCTGTGATGTCAGCTATCTCCCACTCTATTCCTCCCCCTTATGTATCTCTTACACTACTCAGAATGTACTCATTTGCTATGTGACAGTGGAATTCAGTATCCTAACACTCATTTACATCAGATTGCCTACTAATGCTTAGTTACATGTCTTAGACTCAGCTTCCCCCCTTAGCAACCAATAAACGGTGGCCATGTTGTTTTGGTCTGCTGGTCCCTGCAATGTAAATCCATGTATTGCATAAAACCCACATTTGTGGGTTTATTACCTTCATTTTTATGTTTTATATAGCGCATCCCATTTGCGCAGGGCTGCGCCACGTTTAAACATCGGCTATCGCCGAAAAAAAATATTTATTTCTCATATTTGCATTGGGGTACCTTGCCAGTGGCCACATATTTGGCCATTGGCATGCTGCCTGACACACATGCACCCTTTATTTGGAGCTGACATGGCCCCATTGTGTTATTTGCAGAAACGTACTCAGTTGTCAACTGAGTACATTTCTGCAGCTAAAACAGCTCTTACACGGGCTGGTTTGGGCTTCCTGGATCGCTAATCTACCTCATTTGCATGTCTTTTGGCTGTAAGTGAGGTGATTAGCATATCCACGCCCACTCCGTGTAAGAGACGTTTTAGCTGGTCTCTTACACGGAATTTTGGGCTGTTCCTGGATCGTGAGGGCTGCATGGACTCTTACACTACTCTTAGACTCTGTGCAAGCCTTCGTGAATCCTGCTGATAGAGTACAACTGCTCCACACCTCTGGTCACCCCCTCGTTGGTCAGGTCTGACCATAAGCTAATCACCCCTTACATCCCACCCCCCAGTAAGGAAACCTCCATAAAAAACTTCTCCAAAGCCAACTTCATGCTACTCAAGTCAGAAGTGACAAACTTCATGACACCCATGCAGACAGGTAATGAAAGTTCGACTGCTGAATCCGACACTAAGGCACTGTATGAGCACATCCACTGGTGCATGAATCGTGCCATCCCAAATAGAGCCAAGATGCTCTACTCCAAAAAAAGGAAGCCAATCTGGTGGTCCCCTCCCATAAACAAACTTTACAACAAAAGGAAGAAACTGCTGCAGAAAAGAGGAAAATCCCAGGATGCAAAAACTTCCTTAATAGCCTCAGTAAGAAGCTGAGATCCTTCATAAAATCTTCCAAAGCTAGTTACAAAAATAAAATTGCCAAAGATTCCAAAGACAACCACAAGGCATTCTATAGCAATGTCAAGAATCTAAACGGCAATGCTCAGATCTGCTCTTAGCTAGAACAGAATGGCATTAAATATACTCATCCCAAGGATATTGACAATATCCTGGCATATCAATTCTGTGCCAACGTCACCCCCCTCTCACCCCCTAAAAGGCTTATCTCAATACCAAAAGATTGCCAAATTCCAGTAATAATGGCTATACAGGTACAAAACGCCCTTCCCAAAGCTAAGAATACAGCATCCATGGGACCAGACGACATCCTGGGCTGTGTACAATATGAACTACAAAATTAACTGGCACCTCACCTAAGTGTCATGTTTAATCATAGCCTCACCTCAGGCTTCATGCCCACTGAGTGGCGTACAGCTACAGTTATCCCATTCCACAAGGAGGGATCCACCTTGGATCTTGGGAACTACCACCCCATCAGTCTGATGAGCCTGATCTGCAAGGCCATGGAATGTATTATCATGGAACTTATAAACAAAGACATTGGCAACTTTCAAACACTGGACTCCACCCAGTTAGGGTTCATGAAGGGCTGATCTTGTCTCCTGAACCAGATTGACTTCTTTGAATCAGTCTCCAGAGGTGTGGATGAGAGTAAGTGAGTCCACACAGCCTATCTGGACCTCACCAAGGCCTTCGACACCATCTTCCACTCTGGAATCATAGATAAACTTACTAAACTGGGCATTAATCCCGATGTCACTTGATGGGTTGCCAAATGGCTTTACTGACAGAACCCACACTGTAAAAGTAGCCGATTCCAAATCCAGCTCCAAACAAGTGGCAAGTGGCGTACCTCTGGGTTCAGTCCTGGGACTGCTCTTGTTTGGCATCTAATTCTCTGAAGTACAGGCCAACACTAAGTGACTCTGGCTAACAAAGTTCGCAGATGACTGCAAACTGGGAACCATTACTGAATCCCCAATTGATGTGGATATTCTACAAAAGGCCCTTACAGAAACAGATGCTTGGTGCCAGAGCCATGAGCTCAAGCTCAATGCCAAGAAATGTATAGTCATCCCCTTTAGGAAAAAAACATGTACCTGTGAATTACCACATAGGTGGCAGAACACTAAACAATGAAAGTGTGATAAGACACTTAGGGGTACAGGTGGACAGTGGTTTCACCTTCGGTAACCACATCGCCACAACAGTCATAAAATCCTTCTGTGTTGCACACCTCATCACTAAGGGCTTTACATCTAGAAAAAAGGAGGTCATTGTCCCACTGTACTCATCCCTCATTAAACCCATTATAGAATACAACGCCCCGTTTGGTATGTACCTCTCAAAACATCTGCAACAACTGGAAAGGCCACAGAAATACCTCACTAAAAGAATCACAGGCCTAAACCAGATGCCCTATGCTTACCATCTTAAAAAACACCAGCTATTCTCTGTCGCATATCGTCTACTCAGAGGTGATCTCTGCTTAACATACAAGGCCATGTCAAACCCAGAGCTGTTAGACGTGCTACACTTAAGGAAATACCAATCCCTCAGAACCACATGCTCCAGGGATCTAAACCTTGTCATCACCATGAACAAAACATGCTCGAGGGATAGGTTCCTGACCCAGAGACTCCTCAGACTCTGGGACAGACTGCCCATACATGTCAAGCAGAGCGCCTCTTTGGCCCTCTTCAAAAGGAACATTGATGATTGGATGAGATAGGAAATTTACCCTGGGGATCACGTCAGTTGCCCTGCTAGACAGGGGTCCAGGGAAGTTAATATTGTGGGAAGAAATAGCCAGGGAATTGTTATGTTTAGGCTTGTATAGGCCCTAGGGTCGATAGCATAGGGCCGACCTATGAAGCTATGAACTGATGCAAGCAATGATGTCTGTGAGCTATGCTGTCCACTGTCACTGTTCATCAAACATTCCTTCTCATCTTCAAATAATATATATATATATATATATATATATATATATATATATATATATATATATATATATATATTTTTTTTTTATTTTAGAGCAGGTACTCAGATTATTGTTGGCAAAAGTCATGCCTGAGTGCTCAATGACTCCTGTTCAGTGATGTCATAAGACATCATATAATGAACAGTTATATTTTAACTGTTCTGCACAATACATTTTAGTGAGATGGTATACCTAAACATGCATGTACTGAATGTTCTGAAGTGGTACAATTAGTAAAAGGTGAATGTGAGTTCACATCATGTCATCAATTGGATGAAAACATTATCATATTTTTATATATTATAAAATGTTTCCTCAGAGTGAACTATGTTGCCTCTTTAGGTAGTAAATATCAGGTTATTTCATTTTCTCATACACAATAATTTCTGGCCTCAGAGACATAAATCATCATCATGTGTGGAGTGGTGAGCGTGAAGTAGCAGCTGTGTTAGATTACATGTCAGGATACTTATTTTAATCATTAATTTTCTTATTAATGTTTCACTGAATATGTATTACAACTTTTAAGTCATACGAAGCTGCCAGCTGTAACAATGGTAATGTATGCAGGGTCTCAAACAGATGCCATATGCTGCTCGGTTAAAAAAACTCCAGCTCTACTCAGTTGCATACCGCCTACTTCGAGGTGATCTATGCCTGACATACAAAGCTATGTCAAATCCAGAATTAATGGACATGCTCCACCTCAGTAAATCTAAATCCTTTAGAGCCACACGCTCAAGGGACTTGAACCTCAGCACAGAAATAAATAGAACGTGCTGGAGGGACAGGTTCATAACTCAGAGGCTCCCTTCGCTCTGAAATAGAATTCCAGTTCATGTGAGGCAGAGCACCTCACTGAATCTCTTCAAGAAGAATCTCGACAGGTGGATGGGAGATCGTAGGTTTGTCCCAGGGATTACTCCCGTGTCATTATTAGACAGAGGCACAGTAAACTAAACCTTAAAAAGGGCACAGTATACTCAAATCAAGGGGTGGGGTAAGCCATACAGAATCGGGCTAGGCTTATAATTGCCCCAGGGCAGATAGCCTAGTATGAACCTATGAACCTATTAATCATTGCAATTTTATGTTGTGACACATGGTTTTCTTTACACAGTCACATGAGGTTTTAAGCAGTACCATTACAGGAATGAAATGCATACAGTTTGAAAGGTATCCAAAGTACCCCCCTTTACTTAGCTTAAAAACGTATTCCTTTTCGAGTTAAACACTGTCACGCATGTAAAGGTCAGATTGTAAGTGACAGAAATGTCACACTTGAATAACAAAAGATAAATGTCAAATGTGTCATGCACATCTCGTAAAGACAGGTTAGGTGACAGTGCAAGTGAGTTTGAAGAGGTGTTATCATGAAAGCCGGATGGTGAGTTGGTCCAGTGTCAGGCCCTACTTGATCCAGGGGCTGACTCTGAAGCTGGTATGTCCTAACTAGTGTACAAATGGAGGCAGCCATAGATGCTTGGTGTGCCACCATACTAAACATGAGTGTCATTGGGACATTGTTCCTACTCTGTGCTGTTTCCATGTAGGGGTATAAATCCTCACATATGCTGTTGGGAATTGTGGCCATTTCCAACTGACTGTCTATGACAGTGCTCTAAGCCCTACCAATGGCACAGCACATTTGCTACTGGGCAGACAATGCTTTAAGTGTTTTCTGGGGTAGCTATAACAAATTCTTGCACTAGGATCCACTTTGTAAAGGTGTCACTGTTGACAGTGTTAGCTCTGAATTTCTGCTATCATCCTAAAAGTGTTCTTCTGGGTTTAGAGATACTAGTATAGATGTGCATGTTTCTTCATCCTGTACATGTGTGAGTGTAATGTTAGCTCTTGCTTGACTTTGTGATGCACTGTCAATTCCTGCAGAGTTGCTAACATATTATGGGGTGAGATCCTGCCATTACACTTAAGGAGTGTGTGCCACTTTCCTCAGGCTACCTCCAATAATTCCAGTACTATCATCTCATGTGTCACAGCAACCACCTCCATAGAGAGGAGGTATTCCTCATCTGGTTTTAAAGGAATAAATGTTGGAACCCCCCATACTGGTATGAACAATTGCATTTTGCTTTGTTCATGGTCTAGCACATCCTACCATATCATTTGCCCTCTTTTTGCACTGGGTTAATGTAAAGCTTCTTCCACCATCTGCATTAATGTCCATTGTAGCTTGATTCCAGGTTTATGCTCTCCCATCTTGTTTGGGACCCCTTTACCAAACAGATGTTTCCCATATATCCTAAGTGCTGCCATGAAAATACAGTTTTCATCATGGCTGCAGTTGTCCTTTCTCTGCTTTGATCCCTTGTTTTGCTTCATTACTGCACATAAAAAAGTCTGTCACTCATAAAAAAGGCTTGATGAAACCATCAGTCAAACAACACAAAATGAAAGCATGCCTGCCATCCACAGAAAAAAAAGTTAGGACACAACCCCCATAATTATATGCACATGTAGACTGTCAGTCCATCCAAGAAAGGTTGTTCTGAAGTACTGTTTGCACTATCATGAATATGTTAATAGTAAGGAAAGCAGTGTGTTAACAGATCCATCCTTCCCCTAGTCACTACCACTTTCTTGTAATCATAATACTGTCAGTTTTCACTCATTATTAACAGAAACCTGCAGGTAAAGACAAATGTATGCTGAGCCAACAAAACATCCTCGCATTTCACTACTTCACAATTAAATCACTGGATTTGTGCCACAAATGCACAATCACTAAATCACACCAAAAAAGTTATTCTCTCAGGGATCACTAATTATTTCCACTGCTGCTGTAATAATTTTCCATTCGCAAATGACAGCTTTTCACTGTTCACTAATGCTACTGTAATATGCCCATCATATCAGTAAAACAAAACATTTCTTTAAGTGAACTCAATAATCTTACGTCATTTTGAACTGTTTCATATTAATCTGCATTATTGCTATTATTTTTCTAACTTTAATAAGTTCACTGTTTCCTAAGTCATTTGTCACCTTCTTTGAGTAATTCCAAGTTAATATGACAGTGTTAAACGTATGCATGTAAGTTCATGGTCATTTATGCATTTTGTGTGCAAATCTGGCCCATTTATGTTTATCTCTATGAATTTCAATAATATGCAAATGTGTACAACAACTTATGCATGTAGTTAGGACTGGCTACTCATGAAAGCAACCTTAGGTTCATGTAAATATGCTGCGGAAAGTGGTGGGGTTCACAGCATTTCTCATCAGTCCCCACTATGCAGTGTGAATGCACAGAAAGACTTGGTTAAACTTAAAGTTGGCCATGTTTAGAAAAGGTGAAATGAAGTCATATGCATGTGAGTTTGTACAACCATGATGTAGGATCCATGCTCATCTGTCATCATCTGGCACACCTTATCGCCTTAAAGCGCTCATCATTTACTAACAGAGAGGAATATTTATTTCTGGGAAAAGTATTTCCCCAAGACAAAAAAAAAACTAATAATGATATTAAGATATATATATATATATATATATATATATATATATATATATATATATATGATATGAAAAGTGACATTTAGATGTAAGTAATACTTCAAAAAACAACACATAGGTTAGAAAGCATTTTTGAAAGAAAAAAAAACAAACAAACAAACTTGTCAGTAATAACAGTACCTGATCCAGTGCCTCTGCTGGTCAACTTAGTTTGATTAGAGTGATCGCACAACCCAGAGGGAGTAGTTCTAAACCTGTGAACCACAGCCCTGCTCATACTTTTTTCACTTTGGTACCAAAATAATGCTCTACCTACTAAGTGTTTCACACTTGGATAAGATCAAGGCTATGTGAGAGGCTCTAAATCGAAAAAAGTAGATGTCTGGCAGGAGTTGGGTGAGCACCTGTAATCCCTGAGAGGAATAACTCACTCTGGCCACACCAGTGCCATCACAGGTATGATGGCCTGCAGAAACATAGCCCCAACCAGCTGGTTGAGTGGCTTGACTAGGTAATGCCAAGAAGCAAGCATTAGTGGGTTTTTTTGGTCATATTAGCATGGTGTATGTTTTTACTGGAGTTCAGAATGGCCTGTGGAAAAAAAGCTTTATTAAATCTGGTGTTTTTTCAACTTAAGCTACGGTATCTCCTGCCTGAAGACAAACATGAGGACAGACCATGGGCAGGATGATTGCAGTCTTTGACTTTTTTCATAGCTCTGCTGAGGCTATGAGCAGAGTGCAAGTCCTGGATAGATGGGAGCATGGACCTGATAATTCCCTGTGCCACTTTCAGCCCCATCTGGCAATTTGCGATCTGAAACCCTGCAGTTTCCATACCACACCGAGATATTACTAGTCATGATGCTTTTGATGGCACCCCTGTAGAAGGTTGTGAGAAATGAAAGTGGTAGTTTTGCTATCCTCAACCTTCTTAAAAAGTGTAGCTGCTGTTGCGCCTTCTTGACAATGTGATTAGTGTTTGTTGACCAACACAAGACTTCAGAGATATGCACTCCCAGGAACTTGGTGCTCTTCACCCTTTCCACTGTCTCTCCTTTAATTGTGACTGGAGAATGAGCCTTGCATCTCTTTCTGAAGTTTACTATTATCTCCTTTGTTTTATTCACATTGAGAGCCAGGTCACTGTTGTCACACCAAACAATCAGTTGGTTCGCCTCTTCTCTGTAGGCTTCTTCATCACCATCGCTGATGAGACCCACCACTGTAGTATTATCCGCAAACTTAATAATGTGGTTTGTGTTGTACCTAGTGATGCAATCATATGTCAGCATGGTGGACAGCAGGGGCCTCAAAACACATCCTTGAGGTACTCCAGTATTCAGTGTGATGCTCATTCAGGTGTTGTTGCCTACACATACCTTTGGTGGTCTTTCAATAAGAAAGTCCAGAATCCAGTTGCATAAAGGAGTGCTAACACCCAGATGGACCAGTTTCTCAATCAGATTTTGGGAGACAGCCATGTTGAATGCCAAGCTGAAGATAATAAATAACATACGGACATAGCAGTTTTTGTTCTTCAGGTCTGCCAAGGATAAGTGAAGTGCCAGTGAGATGGAACCTGCTGTAAAGTGATTGGATCTATATGCAAATTAGAGGGGGTCCAGTGTTGTAGGAAAACTTGATGTTAAATAGTCTTTGACCAATCTCTCAAAGCACTTGATTACAGTGGAGGTGAGAGCTACTGTGCGGTAATTATTCAGGCTTGAGATTGGAGACTTCTTCAGCTGTGCTATAATGGTTGTATTCTTGAAACACTTGGGTACTGCAGCTTGATGCAGAGAGATGTTGAATATGTTGGTAAGAACAGTAGTTAATTGGTCAGCACAGTGCCTGAGCACCCACGCCAGAATACTGTCAGGATCAACTGCCTTTCTTGGGTTTACTCATCACAGCACCATTTGAACATCAGCTCGATGAAAGCAGGGCACTTCATCTTCTTGACTGGTTGGCATTTTCATTGCTGTTGTATTGTTTCCCTTCTCAAACCTGCTGAAGTAGGTGTTGAGCTCACTGAGAAACTCCATGTTATCATCACATTGAGAATATAGAGGCCGGTAGTCTGATTTAGATTGTATATCTTGACACAGGTGTTTCCAGCATCTAAGGTCTGAGAAGTGACCCTGAATTCTATGTCCATAGGCCCACTTAGCCTCTCTTATTCCTCTAATTAGTTTCACTCTGGCTTCCCTAAGGGCATCTTTGTCTTTAGACTTAAAGGCAGCATTGGGTGCCTTCAAGAGCTCATACACTCCACTTGTGAGCCAGGGTTTCTGATTCGCTCATGTGATGATGCTCCTGTTAATTGTCACATGATCCACACACTTTGATATATAGGGCATCACGGACTCTGTGTATTCATCCAGGATAATTTTCTGGTCCATAGTAGCCACCTCCTTGAATATATTCCAAATACTCATGAAGTCCTCCTCACCAAAGTTCCAGCTTGCCAAACCACAAAAAGTATCCAAACAAAAAGTACTGGACCACCAGGCTGATACGCAGTGTGATAAAACAATTTATTAAAACAACAAAGTAACAGGTAAGCACTTTCAGGTAAAACTATTCATCAGACAACTAACATAATATCAAAGTTCATATTTAAAAGAACAACAACCAATGAATTCTCAGTGATAAACTCTCCGCCTCTTTAGGGCAGGTTTAAGAGGTATGATGCAATTCAAACCAAGGGCTCTCTCCACCCTTAGCTAGCTCAATGATACATTTTGTTTCACTGAATTCAGTTAAATTCACAATGTCACCACCCCTGGTATTCAACCTCACAACTTGCAATACCATAAAATCAAATATTTGCCCCACATTGCTCATAACTTGTTGACATAAAGCATTATGAACATGGCCCAGACGTATTGCTGATAAGTGCTTTAAGATCCTCTCCTTTAGTCGACAATTTGTCTTACCTGCATAGAATGAACAACATCCTCTGCACTGAGCTAAATATGTAGCATTCTTAGTTTGACAATCAGCATACTGAGTAAGGGAATATATTTTATTGGTGTTAGGATGAATAAATAAATTCTGTCTCATAATATATGTACATGCCTTGCAATGCCTGCATGGAAAAGTACCTAATCGATGCTGAGGAACTGTCATGGAAGACTTCATAATCATACCCTTTTCTCTACAAAGTAAATCTTTCAGGTCGCTATTATGCCTAAAGCTAAAGGAAGGTTTCACATGCACTACATTCTTAAGTTTCTCATCAGTTAGCAGAATTTTTCAATTATTTCGTATGATGTCACATACACACCCTTTATTACTGTACCTTAAAACCACACATGGCAGCTAGCTGAATAACCTTCTGATTGTAGCCTGTTAACAAAATTTGTGACCAAATGTTCAGACTCCATATATGTACCGTGATGCAGACGCCATGTGCAAACTCATGCACAAACCTGGTTTTCTGATGCTACATTGGTACAACAAGTTCCCAGGAATAGGGACGTACAGGCAGACCTGCCACATGTGGATTTAAGGTACAGTAATAATATAGTTGGCGTGTAACATCATACAGAATAACTGGAAAATTCAGCTAACAGATGAGAAACATAAGAATGTAGTGCATGTGAAACCTTCCTTTGGCTTTAGGTGTAATAATAACCTGAAAGATTTACTTTGCAGAGAAAAGTATATGATTATTAAGTCTTCCATGCAAAATCTGAAGGTAATGCTACTTAATGCTAGAAGTCTAAACCTCAAAATGCACTTGCTCAAGGCAGTCCTAAAAATGAGAACATCGATATCTGTGCAGTAACTGAGACCAGGTTCCAGGCTCCAGAGAGCACCCCTGCAATACCAGGCTCCATCTCTTACCACACTTTTCTGCCACCAAACCAGTATCGAAACACTAAAGGTGGAGGAGTGTCCATATTCACTAAGGATATTCACACCACCAGGTTAGTTGCCCAACATAATGCGTCTGAAATTCTCCAGGTGCAACTAACATTAGGTAAGACTGCAATCCAAATTGTAGCTTGCTACAGATCCCCACCGTGCCCCAAGATTCTCACTACACATTTCTAAACATACTGGAAAATATTAATAAACAACAAACACTCTAATATTGGGTGATTTCAACTACCCTGCCATTAACTGGGAAAACTACTTGTGTACCAACACCTTTGCCCAATGGTTCTTGGAATTCATAAATTCCAATGCCCTGGATCAACTAATCCATAGTTCCACCAGGAGCTCCAATATCCTAGATCTGGTCATTACCAACATGGGAAATTGATGCTCCACACCTATGGTCACCCCCTCGTTGGTCAGGTCAGACCATAAGCTAATCACCCTTAACATCCACATCCCACCCCACCCCCCAGTAAGGAAACCTCCATAAAAAACTTCTCCAAAGCCAACTTCATGCTACACAAGTCAGAAGTGACAAACTTCATGACACCCATGCAGATGGGAGCTGAAAGTTCAAGTGCTGAGTCCTATACTAAGGCACTGTATGAGCACATCCATTCATGCATGAATCGTGCCATCCCAAATAGAACCAAGATGCTCTCCTCCAAAAAAGGAAGCCAATCTGATAGTCCCCTGCCATAAACAAACTTTACAACAAAAGGAAGAAACTGTTGCAGAAAAGAGGAAAATCCCAGGATGCAAAAAACTCCCTTACCAGCCTCAGTAAGAAGCTGAGATCCCTCATAAAATCCTCCAAAGCTAGTTACGAAAATAAAATTGCCAAAGATTCCAAAGACAACCACAAGGCATTCTATAACTATGTCAAGAATCTAAATGACAATGCTCAGATCTGCTCTGAGCTACAACAGAATGGCATTAAATATACTGATCCCAAGGATATTGCTGGCAGATCGATTCAGTGACAATTTCACCCCCCCCCTCACCCCCTAAATGGCCCATCCCAATACCAGAAGATTGCCAAATTCTGGTAATAACGGCCACACAGGTAAAAAATGCACTCTCCATAGCTAAGAATACAGCATCCATGGGACCAGGTGACATCCTGGGCTGTGTACTACATGAACTACAAAATGAACTGGCACCTCACCTAAGTGTTATGTTTAATCACACCCTCACCTCAGGCTTCATGCCCACTGAGTGGTGCACAGCTACAGTTATCCCACTCCACAAGGGGTGATCCACCTTGGATCCCAGGAACTACCGCCCCATCAGTCTGATGGGCCTGATCTACAAGGCCATGGAACGTATTGTCATGGAACTTATAAACAAAGACATTGGCAACCTTGAAACACTGGACCCCACCCAGTTTGAGTTTGGGAAGGGCCGATCTTGTCTTCTGAACCTGATTGACTTCTTCGAATCAGTCTCCAGTGCTGTGAATGAGGGTATGGCAGTCCACACAGCCTATCTGAACCTCGCCAAGGCCTTTGACACCATCCCCCACTCTGGAACCATAGATAAACTTACTAAGCTGGGCATTAATCCCTACGTCACTCGATGGGTTGCCAACTGGCTTACTGACAGAACCCACACTGTAAAAGTAGCTGACTCCAAATCCAGCTCCAGACAAGTGACAAGTGGAGTACCTCAGGGTTTAGTCCTGGGACCTCTCTTATTTGGCATCTACTTCTCTGAAGTACAGGCCAACACGAAGTGACTCTGGCTAACAAAGTTCGCAGATGACTGCAAACTGGGATCCATTATTGAATCCCCAAATTATGTTGATACTCTACAAAAGGGCCTTACAGAAACAGATGCTTGGTGCCAGAGCCATGGGTTCAAACTCAATGCCAAGAAATGTATAGTTATCCCCTTTGGGAAAAAACATGTACCTGTGAATTATCATATAGGTGGCAGTACACTAAATACCGAAAGTGTGATAAGAGACTTAGGGACACAGGTGGACAGTGGTATCACCTTCAATAACCACATCGCCACAACAATCAGGAAATCCTTCTATGTGGCACACCTCATCATTAAGGGCTTTTCATCCAGAAAAAAGGAGGTCATTGTCCCACTGTACTCATCCCTCATTAGACCCATCATAGAATACAACGCTCCATTTGGTATGTACCTCTCAAGACATCTGCAACAACTGGAAAGGCTGCAGAAATACCTCATTAAAAGAATCACAGGCCTAAAGCAGATGCCCTATGCTGACCGCTTTAAAAAACTCCAGCTATACTCTGTCTCATTTCGTCTACTCTGAGGCAATCTCTGCTTAACATACATGGCCATGTCAAACCCAGAGCTGTTGGACATGGTAAACTTAAAGAAATCCCAATCCCTCAGAGCCACATGCTCCAGGGAACTAAACCTTGTCATCACAATAAACAAAACATGCTGGAGGGATAGGTTCCTGACCCAGAGACTCCCCAGACTCTGGAATAAATTGCCCATACATGTCAAGCAGAGCACCTCTTTGGCCCTCTTCAAAAGGAACCTTGATGACTGGATGGGAGAAAGGAAATTCACCCCAGGGATCACGTCAGTCACCCTGCTAGACAGGGGTCCAGGGAAGTAAATAGTGTCGGAAGAAATAGCCAGGGAATTGTTATGGCTAGGCTTGTATAGGCCCTAGGACCGATAGCCTAGTACCAACCTATGAACCTATGAACCATAACAGTTCCTCAGCAATGATTAGGTCCTTTTCCATGCAGGCATTGCAAGGCATGTACATATATTATGAAACAGAATTTATTTATCCATCCTAATACCAATAAAAGATATTTCCATACATTGTCAAACTAAGAATGTTATATTTTTAGCTCAGTGCAGAGGATTTTGTCCATTCTACGCAGGTAAGACAAACTGTCGACTAAAGGAGAGAATCTTAAAGCACTTATCAGCAATATGTCTGGGCCATGTTCATAATGCTTTATGTCAACATGTTATGAGCAATGTGGGGCACATATTTGATTCTATGGTGTTGCAAGTTGTGAGGTTGAATACCAGGGGTGGTGACATTGTGATTTTAAGTGAATCCAATGAAACAAATTGGATCATTGAGCTATGGGCAGATAGAGGCCCTGGTTTAAATGGCATCGCACCTCTCAAACCCACCCTAAAGAGGGGATGAGTTTATCACTGAGAATTCATTAGCTGTTGTTCTTTTAAATGTGAGCTTTAATATTACATTAGTTGTCTGATGAAGGGTTTTACCTGAAAGCACTTATCTGTTACCTTGTTGTTTTAATAAATTGTTTTATCACATTGTGTATCAGCCTGGTGGTCCAGTGCTTTTTGTTTGAATATATTCCAGTCTGTACTTTCGAAGCAGTTCTGGAGTGCTGGGACTGCTCCCTCTGGCCATACCCTTATTTGTTTCCTGGATGGCTTTCTTCTGATTAACAATGGCCTATATGCTGGCAGCAGCATAATGGAGAGATGATCTGAGATACCCAGATGAGGATCAGCTACTGCCTTATATGCTAGCTTGACATTCGTCCAGACCTTATCCAGAATGTTTTCTCCCCTCTTACATTTATTAGACAGAATACTATCAAAGAACACATTATTGCTCTTACATTTATGTACTGGATCCATCTGTAATGGTATTATGTTTTTTTTTTTTTTTTTTTACTGAAGATTGAATTGGAAGGAACTGAAAACTTCCTTCAATTGCTATATTTTCTGTTTGTGTACAGATTCTGCTTCTGCCTGAATAAAATTCACAGATTGTTGCATGAAAACTGTGATTTAGGTATGCAAACCATATACTGAAGTGTATGTGTATATAAAAATTTCAGTCAACACTCCTCCCCAAACATACAAGCTGTGCACACATATAAAAGTGGAACAATCGGAAAGCAGATGCAGTCCTACTATTTATAGCTTGCATTATTGGAAATTTTGACACTATGAGAATTCAGATATTAATAAATATGTGCAGGCATACACTAGCAAGTTCAGCAGTAAATGACATGCCTTGCATATCATTAATAGTTATATTAGAAATGGTAAGGAAAAAAGGTGAAATACAGGTAAGCAACAATGGCGGTCTTTTCTGCAAAAAGATTGCCTATAATAAGCCCCAGCAGATATATACCTGCAAGTAAGGTCAGACCAAACCTCTGAACTGATAAAGGAACCAATGTAGCAAACAGCAAAATAGTGAAGAAAAAGGCAAACTGGTTTCAACACAGCACTCTTTAATAGCAACACAACAAGGTAAGCACTTTCACGGATTACATCCGCTTCCTCAGACCCTGAGTCTGAGGAAGCGGATGTAATCCGTGAAAGCACTTACCATGTTGTGTTGCTAATAAAAAGTGCTGTGTTGAAACCAGTTTGCCTTTTTCTTCACTATATACCTGCTAGTGTTTGTAACTGATGGTAAAGAAAGTGTAAACTAATTTCAGTGCATTATTGCAACCATATCTAACAGATATGTCAATTATTAAATGCAGCATGCTGTCTTTAACTGATTTATTTACTCTGTATAACTGCACATATTTATAAAAGATGGTGAATGAAGACCTACATTGCCTTAAGTACATTATTGGAACCAAGTCTAAAAGATACGTCAACCTATAAATGCAGTATGCTGTCTTTAACAGACTTTATTAGATATATAAGTATAATTCATAAAGGGTGTTTTCAGTACAATAGTGCAAAGAGTTGCATATCAGGCACAAATGTGACATTTAATTAGCATTTATGTTAGTATAGTAGACAGAGAAATGTAAACTCCACCAAGACTTCATATCATACACTCATCTTCTCAAGTATGCATAAGCATTTCCCATGTTTGAATAAGAACTTCCCATACATTGTTTTACTTCAATCTTCTTCTTTCAGGATTTTCCCGGTTAGAGGTCACCACAGCAAATAACCTGTCCACTCATGATTGGCAGTGGAGTTTTACTGTGTCGAGTTGCCAGCCCAGCCTTCCATAGGAGGCACACACACGCACTCATGCCTAGGGCCAATTTAGAGTATCCAATTCACCTGCAGCATGCCTTTAGGATATGGGAGGAAATGGGGGCACCCGGAGGAAACCCACGCGATCAGAGGGAGGACATGCGGTCTCCTCATAGAAGGCAACCCAGCCGAGTATTGAACTGGAGAACCTCTTGCTGTGAGGCTACAATGCTAACCACTACACCACTGTGGCCGTCCACATTGTTTTACTTCAGTAAAGATTTATAAAAAATAAAATTGTTTTAAAGAAAGACACTGAATGCTGTTTAATATTATATGAGAATTTACTGTGTGCATTTACTTTTTGTCTCTGTCCCCTATTTTGTTTCTCTTTTCTTATTTTAATTATGCATTCTTTTATCCTTTATTTTATTTCTCTCCGATTTCTGCTAATTTATTTACAGATTCAAATTGCTCAGGAGCAGCCCAGCTGCATACCTCTGGTGTTAAGGAATGCTCACCCTCTGATCATCCAGTAGCCTTCTCTCAAGGTCGGAGCCATAGCACCAGTGCAGTAGACTCCCTTGAATGTGGCAGACTGGAAAGCCTCAGTGAATGGGGGCTTCATCACTTGGTTTAGGATGTGGGGGAATAGGTAATGGATAGAAGGCTTCAGCCTATAGAAGCATCTTTTCAGTGGCTGAAAGACTCACTACCCTGGTCAGCATCAAACACAGTGCCACCAGAGACCCCTCAGGGTCTTCCACTGCAACACCATCTTCCAGTCGATAAGTTTGAGGCCTTGTAGTCTGGGGACTGTTGCTGGACAACAGTCCCCATCCCCACTCCCCTTCCTTTATCCTCACTTCTACATCCTCTTGCCTACTTCCCTCCCATACTACCCTCTTATATATATAAAAAATTGAAAAAATTGAGGAGTCTACCCCCCCAAAAAAAACTAAGTACCATTCCTCTCCTACCTCCTCCAGCAAAACCCTCTTGATGTATTCCTGTTGAATCTCTCTCTTTACTGTGTCTCCTCTTTCTCAGGCTTTCCTGTCTCCCCCTTTCCAATCTTTAATGAAAGATCAGGTTGTCCAAGCAGGGATTCCCTTATATAAAACATAATAAACCTCCTCTTAAAAAATATTAAGAATAAAAAGTCATAAGAAGCATACAGCTTTCACATAGTCCTTTGCATTTACTTAATGCTTACCTTCAGGTGCTTTACACTTTTGCCACATGTAGATATGTTGACTTAAATGCCTTTGGATTTCCTTAATCAGCACAAATAGCCAGCACTAGGTTTATCTGCATATATGTGTAGCAATGATCTTTGTGTGGATAAACACCTCTCAGTGACAAAATCCCTGACTATGAATACCACCTGAATATCATTGTTTGTAGGACATAAGAGATTTTTTATTTGTCACCTACTATGATCATAGTTTTGAAGTGATATATTGTTGGAGTATCAAATCAGTGAGTTATTTGAATTTTTATTGGGGGAGGTAAGTGATTGTCAGGTCAATAGAATATGAGCTGTTTATTGGGATATTAGCTACATATGTACCATTTGAGTTATCTGTCATTTGACCAAGAGCTTTTAGCTTTAAATGGTGTTGCTAAGATTTCTTAGATTAAGAGGTGAATTCACCTAACTTACTTCCTGGTCTGACATTGAAATGCAGTTTTAGCTAGAAATATGTGGTATCAACTTTCAGCCATAATATGGAGAGTTTTACTATGTCAGGAGACTGGGGATTGGGTATGGAGAATTCTACCATGTCAGGGGACTGGGGATTCAGTATGGAGAGTTCTACCATATCAGGGGACTGGGGATTCAGTATGGAGAGTTCTACCATGTCAGGGGGCTGGGGATTCAGTATGGAGAGTTCTACTATGTCAGGGGACTGGGGATTCAGTATGGAAAGTTCTACCATGTCAGGTGACTGGGAAATCAATATGGAGAGTTCTACCATGTCAGGGGACAGGGGATTCACTATGAAGCATTCTATCATGCCAGTGGAGTGGGGATTCAGTATGGAGAGTTCTACCATGTCAGGGGACTGGGGAGTTAGTATGCAGAGTTCTACTATGTCATGGGACTGGGGATTCAGTATGGAAATTTCTACCATGTCAGGTGACTGGGAATTCAGTATGGAGAATTCTACCATGTCAGTGAAGTGGGGATTCAGTATGCAGAGTTCTACCATGTCAGGGCACTGGGGATTCAGTATGTAGCGTTCTATCATGTCAGGGGATGGGGGATTCACTATGGAGAGTTCTACCATGTCAGGGGACTGGGGATTCGGTATGGAGAGCTCTACCATGTCAGGGGACTGGGGATTCACTATGGCGAGTTCTACCATGTCAGGGGACTGAGGGTTCAGTATGGAGAGTTCTACCATGTCAGGGGACTGGGGATTCAGTATGGAGAGTTCTACCATGTCAGGGGACTGGGGATTCAGTATGGAGAGTTCTAACATGTCAGGGGGCTGGGGATTCAGTATAGAGAGTTCTACTATGTCAGGGGACTGGGGATTCAGTATGGAAAGTTCTACCATGTCAGGCGACTGGGAATTCAGTATGGAGAGTTCTACCATGTCAGGGGACAGGGGATTCACTATGAAGCATTCTACCATGCCAGTGGAGTGGGGATTCAGTATGGAGAGTTCTACCATGTCAGGGGACTGGGGAGTCAGTATGCAGAGTTCTACTATGTCATGGGACTGGGGATTCAGTATGGAAAGTTCTACAATGTCAGGGGACTGGGAATTCAGTATGGAGAGTTCTACCATGTCAGGGGACAAGGGATTCACTAGGGAGAATTCTACCATGTCAGTGGAGTGGGGATTCAGTATGCAGAGTTCTACCATGTCAGGGCACTGGGGATTCAGTATGGAGCGTTCTATCATGTCAGGGGATGGGGGATTCACTATGGAGAGTTCTACCATGTCAGGGGACTGGGGATTCGGTATGGAGAGCTCTACCATGTCAGGGGACTGTGGATTCACTATGGCGAGTTCTACCATGTCAGGGGACTGAGGGTTCAGTATGGAGAGTTCTACCATGTCAGAGGACTGGGGATTCAGTATGGAGAGTTCTACCATGTCAGGGGGCTGGGGATTCAGTATGGAGAGTTCTACTATGTCAGGGGACTGGGGATTCAGTATGGAAAGTTCTACCATGTCAGGCGACTGGGAATTCAGTATGGAGAGTTCTACCATGTCAGGGGACAGGGGATTCACTATGAAGCATTCTACCATGCCAGTGGAGTGGGGATTCAGTATGGAGAGTTCTACCATGTCAGGGGACTGGGGAGTCAGTATGCAGAGTTCTACTATGTCATGGGACTGGGGATTCAGTATGGAAAGTTCTACCATGTCAGGGGACTGGAAATTCAGTATGGAGAGTTCTACCATGTCAGGGGACAAGGGATTCACTAGGGAGAATTTTACCATGTCAGTGGAGTGGGGATTCAGTATGCAGATTTCTACCATGTCAGGGCACTGGGGATTCAGTATGGAGCATTCTATCATGTCAGGGGATAGGGGATTCACTATGGAGAGTTCTACCATGTCAGGGGACTGGGGATTCGGTATGGAGAGTTCTACCATGTCAGGGGACTGGGGATTCAGTATGGAGAGTTCTACCATGTCAGGAGACTGGAGATTCAGTATGAAGAGGTCTACCATGTCAGGCGACTGGGAATTCAGTATGGACAGTTCTACCATGTCAGGGGACAGGGGATTCACTATGGAGAATTCTACCATGCCAGTGGAGTGGGGATTCAGTATGGAGAGTTCTACCATGTCAGGGGACTGGGGATTCAGTATGAAGAGTTCTACTATGTCAGGGGACTGGGGATTCAGTATGGAAAGTTCTACCATTTCAGGGGACTGGGAATTCAGTATGGAGAGTTCTACCATGTCAGGGGACAGGGGATTCACTAGGGAGAATTCTACCATGTCAGTGGAGTGGGGATTCAGTATGGAGAGTTCTACCATGTCAGGGGACTGGGGATTCAGTATGGAGCATTCCATCATGTCAGGGGATGGGGGATTCACTATGGACAGTTCTACCATGTCAGGGGACTGAGGATTCAGTATGGAGAGTTCTACCATGTCAGGGGACTGGGGATTCAGTATGGAAAGTTCTACCATGTCAGGGGACTGGGGATTCAGTATGGAGAGTTCTACCATGTCAAGGGACTGGGGACTCAGTAAGGAGCATTCTACCATGTCAGTAGACTTGAGATTTGGTATGGAAAGTTCTACCATGTCAGGGAAATGGGGATTCGGTATGGAGAGTTCTACCATGTCAGGTGATGGGGATTCAGTATGAAGAGTTCTACTATGTTAGGGGACTGGGGATTCAGAAATGTAGCAGACTGTGCTAGCTTATTTAGCAGGCTATCTGTATTCATTAGCGCTACTTTTATTTGGAAGTGGGGCATGAGAAGAAGACATCTGGATTATAGGTTCATAGGTTCATAGGTTGATACTAGGCTATCTGCCCTAGGGCATTTATAAGCCTAGCCAGAGTGTGTTTGGCTTTCACCACCCTTTTAGATTAGTTGACTGTGCCTCTGTATAGTAGATCACAGAAGAATAGCCCTTTTAAGGTTAGTTTACTGTGCCTCTGTCTAGTAGGGACACAGAAGAGATCCCAGGGGTAAATCTACGATCTCCCATCCACTCGTCAAGATTTCTCTTGAAGATGGTCATTGAAGGGCTCTGCCTAACATGGATTGGGATTTTGTTCCAGAGTGAGGAGAGCCTCTGGGATATGAATCTGTTCCTCCACCATGTCCTATTTATTTCTGTGCTGAGGTTTAAGTTCCTGGAGCATGTAGCTCTAAGGGATTCCGATTTCCTGAGGTGGAGCATGTCCATTAATTCTAGGTTGGACATGGCTTTATACATCAGGCACAGATCGCCTCTGAGTAGGTGGTAAGCAACTGAGCAGAGCTGGAGTTTCTTTAGCCTAACTGAGTAGGGCATCTATTTGAGTCCCTTGATCATCTTGGTGAGGTACTTTTGGGGTCTTTCCAGTTGCTGCAGTTGTCGGGTAAGGTACATCCCAAATGGGGCATTGTATTCAATTATGGGCCTGACGAGTGATGAGTAGAGGGGCACAATGACCTCTATTGATCTAGATGTGAACCCTTTTGTGATAAGGTGGGCTATATAGAAGGTCTTTCTAAACACTTTGGCAATGTGATTGTCAAAGGAGAGGTTGCTATTTACTTGGGTCCCCAAATCCCTAATTACTTCTTCCGTACTTAATGGATTACCACCTATGTGGTAATTTGTGGGCACTTTGTTTTTTCCAAAGGGGATGACTATGCACTTTTTGGCATTTAGTTTTAGGCCATGGCTCTGGCACCAGTTGTCCGTCTCTGTGAGACCCCTTTGGAGGATGCTTGCATCAGTCGGCGAGTCGATTATGGCACCCAGTTTGCAGTCATCAGCGAACTTGATCAGCCATAGTCCACCCGTGTTAGCCTGTACCTCAGAGAAATATATACCAAACAAGAGAGGTCACAGGACTGAGCCTTGTGGGACTCCACTTGTAACTGGTTTAGAGTCTGACATGGCACCTGCAAGTCTGACCATGTGGGTTCTATCCCTGAGCCAGTTTGCAACCCATCTTGTGACATAGGGGTTGATATTTAAGCTGGAGAGCTTATTTATGATGCCCGAGTGGGGTATTGTGTCAAAGGCTTTTACGAGGTCCAGGTAGGCTGTGTGGACTACCTTCCCTTCATCTATGGCCTTGGTGACTGTTTCAAAGAAGTCGACCAGGTTCAAGAGGCAAGATCTGCCCTTAACAAAGCCAAATTGGGTAGGATCCAGTGTTTGGAAGTTCCCAATGTCTGTGTTTATGAGTTCCATGATGATACGCTCCATAGCTTTGCAGACCAGGCTAGTCAGGCTTATAGGGCAATAGTTTCCGGGTTCCGTTGTGGCACCACCTTTCTGGAGTGGGACCACTGTTGCTGTATACCATTCCTTGGGTACATATCCTGTAGTAAGGCTGAGATTGAACAGTGACTTTATGTGAGGGTTCAGTTCTTCTTGGAGCTCGTGTAAGACGCAGTCTGGGACACCGTCCGGTCCCATTGATGCTGTGTTTTTTGCTTTGGAGAGGGCAGCTCTCACCTGTGCATCTGTGATGTCAGGGAGGCTACACTCTGTTGGGATAGACATTTGCTCTTTTTGGGGGGGAAGGGGGGGGGTTTGCACTGAACCTGTCAGCCAGGGTGTTGGCAATGTCTGTGGGTTCAGTGTATTTTTTGTTATTTTGTACTAACTCAGATCATATCTGGGAGTTGCCACCCAGCTTCCTGACATAACTAAAGAAGGCCTTGTGATTATCTTTAGCGTCTTGTGCAATTTTTCTTTCAAAGCTGTCCTTAGATGATTTTATGAGGGATCGTAGTTTCTTGCTAGTACTGATCAGAGATGCCTTCCCTTTTTGGGATTTTGCTCTATCATGTAGTAGCTTCCTCCTTCTGTTGTATAGCTTATTTATGGCTGGGGTCCACCAGACAGGTCTCCTGCCTTTGGAGGAGTGAGTCTTGGTTTTATTTGGGATAGCACGATCCATGCATTCCTGTAGGTGTCCATAGAATGCGTTTGTAAAGGATTCTGCAGTTTGGGCCATATTTTCCACTGGCCCGGAGGCTATGAAGGATTCCACCTCGGTTTTGAGAAGTGTGAAGTTTGCTTTTGAGAAGTTCTTCACCGTGATTTCCTTGGCTGGGGGTGGGGACAGAATATCGATGTCCAGTGAGATTAATTTATGGTCAGATCTTACCAAAGAGGGGTATACCTCTGGTATGGAACATAGAGTCCCCATGTTGGTGATGATCAGGTCCAATATGTTTTCCCCTCTTGTAGGAGTGGTGACCAGTTGTTCCATAGCATTTGAGTTTATAAATTCTAGGAACCATTGGGCAAGGGTGTTGGGGCTTGAGTAGTGCTCCCAGTCTATGTTTGGGTAGTTGAAGTCACCCAATATAATGGTGTTTGGAGAGACCTTCATATTCTCCAGTATTCTCAGGAAAGCCGAGTGGGGTGCCTGAGTTTGGGAGGGTTGTCTGTAGCAGGCTCCAAACTGAAAGGCAGTTTTACCCACTGTTAGTTGCACATGGATGGTCTCCGATGCTTCGTGCAGTGCGACTAACCTGGAGGTGTGGGTAGCTTTGATGAATATGGATACTCCCCCTCATTTTGTGGTTTGGTCCGAGTTTTGGGGCCGAAAAGCATGGTATGAGGTATAACCTGGTAGTGCTGGGGAGCTCTCGGGAGCCTTGAACCAGGTTTCTGTTACTGCACAGATATTGATATTCTCCATACTGAGGAGAGCCTCGAGTGATTGCATTTTGAGGTTTAGACTTCTGGCATTGAGCAGCATTACCCTTAGTTTCTTTTTCCTTGTGTTGCCTATGGAGGTGGGTTTGTCTTTTGAGCCTTGCCTAAAAAAGGCACTATGGGGGTGGCAAGAGCCTTAGTCAGTATTCAAAAGCCCAGGGGTGACAGGTGCAAACCGTCCCTAGTGAAGCAATGTGGCTTGTCGAGCATGTCATCCCAGGCTGACAGACACTGGATCCCCTTTGAATGACACCAATACTTTAGCCAATTGTTAAAATTGATCATTTTGTCTTTATACTGTGCCATCATTCTTGGTGAGGGTAAGATGCTACTCAAGGTCAGGGTCATACCGGCCTGGGCTACATGATCAGAGAGCTCCTCTGTGTCTCTTTTCATGTAGTCCAGGGAGGTACGTCTCAGGTTATTCACACCAGCATTGACATTGACAGAGTCATATTTGTACTTGCTTTGGAGTGACCTGAGTGCTTGTGTTATGTGGCGGATCCTGGCACCCCACAGGCAGCTTACAGTGACCTTCTCCTTGTTCAGCCTGGTGAGTGGGACGTCAGTGTGTCTGACAATAGAGTCACCTATTACAAGTGTATTAGGTGTGTTGTTTAGCCTTAAAGGCTGTGACTGTGTGGCACACTGACTTTGTGAACTATGTGATACGTGGGTATTGTTGTGGGGTAGCGGTTGCTTGGATGTCTGCTTTGGAGGTCTCTGCTGCTTGGGCAGATTTTTATTTAGAGCCTCCAAGTATGTTTTTGTGCGTTTATGTGTTTGGTTTGCTGTTGCGATAGGTCTATGTGAGACTGGCTTTGTGGTGTTTGTGTGGTTACCTTCTCCTCCTGACTGACTGTGCCAGTCCTGGTTTGAGAGAGCTCAGCCTCTAGTTTGGCTATATAGTTGCATCTCTCACATATATGTGAGCTTGTTGGGAGGAGGAGAGGGTGGTCTGTGTACATAAGACAGTTGTAACATTGCCTCAAGATTCCCAGATTCACCAGCTGGTCTGGAGAGTATACCCAAAACTGACCTTTGGACATGTCAGGATAGTATAATGAAATACTTTTTGACTGATCAGAAAGGACCTATAGGGAGTCAAGTACTTAAAAAGAGTATAAGAGGGTGTAGTGCTTAAGTTTATTGGTGTTTTACTTATAAGATTACTTATAAGAGCAAGTGCAAGGCTTTAAAATGAAACTAGAGTGCTTCCTTTGAGATTTAGATCAGTTCTAAGGGAAAAAGTAAAGAGCAGACTTTATGGAGCCGGTAATAGTTTAAACCTGTTTAGGCGGGGCTGCCCGATGCTGCGCTGAGCGCAAAATCTCGCAAACCCATGCTAAAGCAGGTTTTTAAGCAGGGGACTTGAAAGAGCTAGGAATTATCCCAAAACAGCCAATAAACAAGCTGTTTCTGGGTTGAGACCACTCCTCCAGGGGCAGATAGGCTGCTCAAAGCTCCCCACTCTCACTGGTGAACAGAGAAGCTTCCCCCTATCCAAGTAAGGAAATGGGAAACACAGGAACCTTGTACTAAAGTCCGGAATCCAGCAAACCTGAATTCAGGACTATTCTAGTTAGAAAAGGTGGGAAACAACAATTTTTTTTTTTTTTTTTTTTTCTTTTTTAAGGACAGATACCAGGAAAACACAGTAAAATGCTTAACACAGGCTAGCGCACTTGAGTGAGCAGCCTCAACAATTAAATTAAACAACAGCAGACGATATTCATGTGCAGGTAGCAAAAAATGCAAAAACAAGCTTTTCTAAGTAAAACAGCAGTTTCAGACTCGCTTTTCAGCGAGAATATGCAGTCGCTAGAGTAAAGGCAGTAGAGATGCTGAGTGTAGTGGGCCAGATTATCTATCCTGATAACTATTAATAAATTTAATAGGAATAGTCAATCTGATGGTAGAGATGCTGAGTGTAGTGGGTCAGAGTATCTATCCTGATAACTATTAATAATTTTAATAGGAATAGTCAATCTGATGGTAGACCTTAAAAATATAATTTGGTTTGGTGGGGGGGGGGTGACTTTTATGTCTAGGAGAGTTCAGTGCTGCATTCATAATGGATTTAGCAAGAAACCATTTAAGTCTGGTTAAAGCACTGTCCATTCAGAAAGATGTTTATGCATGGTTGTTTAAATGGTTGGTGGAGCTTATTGAGATGAGCCTTTGGGATTTATAAGGGGTGGTGGAGGGGTTGTGATGTTGTCTCTGTTTGTTTTAGTAATCATCGGAACATTAATGCATAGGTCATTACCAAATATAGGCCTACTGTTGTTATATTTACCTTTTGTTAGTAATAAGTAATGGGGTGAAGTTTAAATGTTATGATGTGGTGTATGCTTATTAGATTTCTTAATAGTTCAGTTTACTATGGATGATACAATATGGTTACTTCTGACATTGGTAGCAGGGCATTAAGGAATAAGGCATATCATTTTTAATTACCAATGATGCAAGCGGTTTTAAGTTATAGATCACTTCAATGCTGTTTTAAAAGATTATGGATGATTGCATGTGTTAGTTAAAACAAAAATCTCCCTCTGTCTAAAATTGCTTGCCATAAAAATAGGTGAGTAGAGTTTGTTTATTTCAGGTATTTAGTGAAGTAGAGGTACTGCATGTGTATCTGGAGGTGTAATCCTGTTAGTTGTTCAGTGGTTTGAAATGGGAAGGGGTAAGCTTGTTAAGAATAGGGGCATGTACAGTTTGATTTAGAAGGGACTAGTGCACTGGTGTTAAGTCAGGATGGCATGATAGTGTAAATGTGCTTAAGGAATTGAGTGCATATTGGTGAGTTCACTTAGGTAAGTATGAAACTGAGTGCATGCAGGGTGTCTGGTGATGAGGTGAGAGGTGAGTGTAGCAGGCCATATGTCTGATACCCTGTAGGAGTCTAACATCCTGTGCAACAAGAACAACTCTTCCCAGCCAAATAGCAATGATTAGAAGATTAGCTCAGACCCCATTTTGAAAGAAATAAAATGCATACTTATACGAAAACAGTCAATGTCATTAAAAACAGGTCATGTTAAATAAAAATCACTGCAAGTATACTAGAAGGAAGCATCCTTCCTATTGACTTATTAAAGCCAAGACTATACATTGGTAGGGAGGAGGAAGCTACAGTGATGCTAGCAAGGCAAGAAACATAAAAAAGAGGTAAAGGTCTATGACAGGTGCTATAAAATCCTATTTATATAAGTCCTGTATGCCTGTACAGTTATGAATTTAAACAGCTAACACTGTACAGACAGGACAACAAACTTAACAAAGCAATTTCCTGATCAGGGGTACAGGGCAGGCTAGGGCAGGGCTGGCCGCTACACCAGAGACACAGCGGCATCCACTGCGAATTGTATGATCCTGGAGGAGCTTTGGAGTTTGTTCACTACCAAAATATCCAAAAGAAAACAAAGAAAGAGAGCAAGAAAGAGACTGATGCAAAAGTAGAAAAAGTCAGAAATTAGCAGAACATTACTGAATGTACAAAACAGCAATATACCAAGAAAAACATGAAATCAGCAGATTAATTAAAGAAGAAAAAATAAGCACAGTAAGAGGCACAGATACACAAGCACACAGAATAAATGTACTCAGGACTAGAAAATAAAATCATATAAGCATTTATGCATTTACACATGATGTGCCACCATAGGTACTGAAACACAGAAGGCATGTTTTAATACCACCACATTGCAATACAGCTGCGGAAAACACTGGCATACCAACAGCAAATCATCTGTGGCAAACCTATTTATGGACAGGATGTGCAAAGCTCAGTGGGTTTAATATAAGTGGAGGTACAACAGCAATTTTATCATTTAAGAGTAGCAGTAATCACAGCAATAATCACTGGACTAATGCACATCTGTGAATCCTACCTTAAAATGTTATCAGGATAGTGATCAACACCATTACGACGGATTTTGTTAGATACCCTACCTCTGAACAGTTTGTCTTCCAGAATTTGTTTACAAGCTAAAATAATGTTGACATATGTTTGCCCACAACTATGAGAGACTTCCTTGCACAAGTTTATTTAACTTTTAACAAAGCTAAGACAGCAGATGGATGCAGACGATATTACCCAAGGACTTGGGTTGGCTGGGTTGCTGCTCAGCTCTTGACAGGAAGGAAATCAATATTTGTTTGGATTTGGGAAGGCAGAAGATTGTCACATGTAGCATGATTATTCTTCAAGTGTCACTAGTGAAGTAATTCTGCAAATCATCATCACTAAATTCCCCCTACTCTAAATCTGTACAACATTTCAATATTGGAAATATATTAATGTGACAAAATGTATACATATTTTGTACTGCCACCTACCCTACCCCACACTGATATATGGCATGTATGTCAGTATTTGGATGTTCCCTGACAACTGCCACCAAACACCTTAATTTAATCTTCTGGTTCTTGATTTTCAGTCATTTTCTACCTCTTATAACCTTTTCATTAGTTCATGGGAGTGATAACCTAGCCCAGCATACAATGTGCTAAGGCATAGAACCAAGAGCAAATCACAGGATGTTCACTCTCTAGGATAATGTATCCCATGCAATCTCTGTAGTTGAAATTGTGATCAACAGAAAAAGCACAGCAAATGGCACTGAACACTGTATGTACATTTGCTTTCTACTTATATGTTCATCAATTCATACAGCATGGTTTGCAGGCAACAGGTCTGAGAGGACTACAGAGTTCTGTTTTTTGCTGCAGATTCCATTATTATGTTTCTGCAGATGACTCTTGCAGAGATGGACTAGGATCTTTCAGAATATTGGTGTGTCCCTTTCTTTGTAGGTGTGTGGCCAAAGAATTAGTTTATTTAAGTTAAGGACCTGTGGGAATGAGCCACTCACATGCAAACATGCTTGTTATTTATTTTTACTGTTTTTCAACTTAAGTATATGTTTAATTTTATATTATTAGTACCATTGTAATTGTTTCAATAGTTCTATTTTCGGACTTTGCCCTCGTGACCAAACCATGCCAACCGTGGGTAAATCCAGCATTACCCACACCCAGCCATGGGTTATTGCTATTTTAGTGAGTCCACAGAGACTCAAGCACTGTGAGACAACAACATTACCTATTGCATTCTGGGATACCTTTCTTTTCTTCAAATTTTAATCAATATAGAGGAAGACCAGGACTTCTTGGCATCTTGTCCTAGATGAAGAACCTCCACACCTCAAATTTTAATTGTGTTGTTTCCTTCATTATAAGTGAGTAGAGAGTATGCATACTTGATTCTGGGCAGGACTTCTTTTAGCTGTTGCTCACACACTTTTTAGTACCAGACTCCTTTGCCATTTCACAGATGAAGCCTTTAACAACCATTCCTTTTCTGCAATATGTAACAATGTGTGAACATTACTGATTCCATGATTCTAGCTAGGCTGAATAAAATCAGTGACATGCAGAAACCCATCTGCTTATTGGGTCAACATTATGGATTTAATGTACTAGCAAACAAAGCTTGCTATAACCTTAGCTATTTATAATTTATTTATATAATTAGACTTATAGAAAACTGCTCTGTCATAAACTGATTTAATAACCTAAATTAGGATGGCGCAGTTGTACAGCGGTAGCATTGTTGCCTCACAGCAAGGGGTTCTACAGTTCGATTCTGGGCTAGAGTGCCTTCTGTGTGGAGTTTGCATGTCCTCCCTACATTCATATGGATTTATTCCGGGTGCTCTGGTTTTCTCCCACGTTACAAAGACATGTGTTTGGAGCATTTCTCCCCAGGCCTCCACTGTAATTTGGCTTAGTTCCAAGTATGACTTTCCCGATAAACAAACATTAAATACATCAATTTTACTTTCATTTGCTTTACTATTTTATGAAACTACTACAATGCAGTATTAATACCTCATGGCATATGAGCTATGTTTCTTTAACTTTTTTTAATCACATTAAGATACAAACATGTCTCTTGCCCTCTTTACGGCTAGTTTTATTTTGCATTCTTTCATTGAGAATGATTAAAATTTGGCACATTTTGGAAATAGACAAGTTACCTTCTTGTGAGTGTAATGTCAGGTCATCAGTCATAGTCATACCGCTCAACTGCCAGTGGCCACATGTTTGCAGAATGTCAAGATTTTTTGCCTCATATTTTTGGTATGTTCCTCATAAAATTTGTGGTCTTCTGTAAAATCAGTAAGGACTGAAGTCATTAAATAATGACAAACATTGCAGTTTCAGAATTCATATCTTACAAAAATGCATGTAAATGCAAAACCTGTTATTTGTTAGAGAAATATGTATGTTTAGTGCTTATTAGAAGCTAAAAGAGTTAACACATTTCATTCTATTTTATGTACAGCTTGATTCTGTATGAAATTATAAGATGATTTTTCAAACCACAGTATGCTTTCTGAAACTGCAAGATGCACCCTGACCTAGTATTTGCTAGTACAGCAAAATTCATGTTTATGCCTTTTGGAAATGTACTGAGAAGCAGGTGATTATCTGCTCGGTCAGGAAAATATATGAATAGTGTATGAATAGAACAATACTGTTTTCTATAATATGATTGAATATGAACAATCAGCTCTGTTCATGTTATGAGAACATGCACAGCTGCGGAAAAGAAGAGATACATGAAACAAAAGACTGCTTCAAGAATCTGTACTTGCTCTGTGCTCGAATTAGCTATAGTACCTTGAATGGTAACATAACATAGTGGGAAGTTATATCTAACCGGTGGTCACCAAGGCCACGTTGTTTTTCTTAGGAAGTTTTTCATAAAATTGATAGTGCAAGCAGAAAATCATGGACAAACAGCTGCTATGTAATGATGATGTTAAAACTTGTGATCTGTTACATCAGCTTGGTAGGCAATGTCTTGTTAGAAAGTGTATAAAGAAGGATTTACTTCCTGATTTTAGTTATACAAACTCTGTATTAGCACGTTTTTGTCTCCTTGCTGCAAGATTAAAGTGCCTTAACCTGAACCTGCCGTGTTTTGATAATTTTTGAGGTTTATTTTTCCTTTGACAGATTGGTTCTTCGGGCCAGAAAACTCTCGCTCTAGCTCAGGTCAGATGGGCCCGGTGGCATGAAACCATACGGGGAAGAGGCCACATCGGTTCTTCTGCTCTGAAAGACCTCCGACTGAATTGTCGTTCAAAAGTGGCCAGCCACTGTTTCTGATCTGCGATTGGAGGACGAGTCAACGGTTCCAGTGAGACGATCAATCACGGAGGCTCAGGTAAGGAGGAATTTACCTTTTCTTTGTTTCAGATCAGGGACTTGTTACGGTATTTGTTTTTGTCAGGGAGATTTTATATAAATCAGGGACAAAAAAGATTGCTGTCTTGTCATAGATCAGGGAAACAGGATAGGTAGGCAGTTATTCTAGATAAACTGTGAAAAAGAGAAAATCGTGGTACCACGTGATAAGAAGGGTTCTGTAACAATTTCTAACTAAGTTAAGACAGCATGGGAAATAAGTGCACAAAAAGATCCCGAGATCCGCCATTAACCGAAGACGCGAAATATATGCAATTACAGCGTGCCGATAACATTAGGTATTATACAAAATGGGTTAACAAATACAAATTTGATGGCAAATTAGATAAACCTTCACTTATCAAACTTGTCAAACAACTTAAAACAGACGCAAAAGGTCAGGTAAAAAAGCAACGTCAATTGGGAGTTCCTCAGGCACACACGTGGCTTGAGGAAGCAAACCGCAGGGAACAAAAGAATAAAAATTCAAAAGCAATGTTTTTAGATAAAGAAGACAATAACTTGGTAATAGCATCGGCCCCTCCACTCCCCTTGCCAGAATATGAAGCGAGTGGACAAGCAGATCCACCTCCACTATACCCACTTGTCTCTGCAAAATCAAAACCATTTGTCAGAGATCCTGTCGAGACTAGGTCTCGAACGCGCAACTTAAGAGGGGATATTGAATTGTATGGAATAAAATTCACAAGCTATGAGTGAAGAAGAGATATGTCCACTCATAGAAGTACCAAATCCACAGGCAGGACAGGCAGGACAAGACCTAACTCTTCTAGTATATAGACCGTGGACACCAGAAGACATCCGGAAAGCCACAGAGGGAATTCCCCATCCAAAAGTTAATTTTAGAAAATTCTTAGAAGACTTACATAGCATGAGGTTAAGTTATCATTTAAATGGAGAGGAAGTAGAGAAAGTAGTCAGACAAATCATAGGTCCAGATTGGCACATGATCAGTGGCAACTGGAATCCCCGTGATGCAGAACATAGGCCACTCCCACATAGTAATGCAGAACTGGATAACAGAGTGAAAGGTCTGACAGACAGAATCTCTGAGAAATGGAAGCCTAGGGCTGACTGGACTTGCATTAATCAATGCCTCCAACAAGTAGGTGAAACTGTTGATAGATATTATGCCAGATTATTAGAATGTTTTAATAACCATTGTGGAATGCAGGTACTTGAAGACCAAACACATGATTCCCCATATGAGCAGCAACTAAAGAATGCATTTTGAAGGGTAGTATTGCACCCATAAGTAGTTTTATTACAAAGCACATGGTAGATCATCATACGAGTAGATTACAGTCATTGTAAACACAAAACACCACAGCCACTGAGCCCAATAGGTTTCATAGATTTAATTTAACAGCAAACGTACAAGTTTATGTTTAAGTTTTAAAATAATGTATTTAAACAAGGTTTTAAGCAATTAGCATGACTGTGGATACTGATTGGTTACTTTGAATTTGCAATGGATAGGGAAAGTATAAAGCATAAGTGTTTTTCACATTACATGTTGTTTTGATAAAGTTGAAGACGAAAACGTGGTGCTGTTTACGTTATTAAACAAACCTTCTACACTAAGCTTTTTGTCAGCTTTTCCCTTGGACTCGGATTTATTTGGGCTCAGTGGCTGTGGTGTTTTGTGTTTACAAGTTTGTATTTTGCCACTTGCTGCTTTTTCTTGATTACTAGATTACAGTCATTACTTGAATATGCAAGACATGATGAAAGGTATTTTAATAGCAAAAAGAAAAAGAAAACTCAGGCATTTGCAGTAGAAGATGGAGCAGAAGTCTTTATAGTACAGTCCGGGAAGAAGGGTAAGAAAAATGCCCAGGGAAACAAACAATCTGATAAGCAATCAGAGGAGTTTGAAGAGAAAAAGAAAAGGGGTGAATGTTTTAAATGCGGAAAAAAGGGACATTTGGCAAGGGATTGCAGGCAAAATAAGAAGGTAACCACGGAAGACAAGGAGGGTGAGGACTGACTATATGATAGTCAAGAATCACTAAAAGGGAATAACCAAGAAAAGACAAATGCAAATGTGATAGAAGGAGTAGAGAATGTGATAGAAGAAATAGAGGAAGTACAAGAAATCACCGATGGTGAAGAAAATGAAATTTTAGACTTGGCATTATTAAGCCTAGAGCTCTACTTAGCAGACACAAAACTGGAAGTTACCGTTCTGGTAGAGGGGAGGGAAGTTAAATTCCTGTGTGACTCAAGGGCTTCACGGACCCTGATACATCCTTCCAAACTACCAGAAAATTCAGAATCATTTGATTACATATTAGTAAAAGCAGCTAATGGACAGCTGTATCGGGAGCCACTCTCCCACAACATAGCAATAACTGACCCTGTTTCAGGGATGACCCAGAAAAGCAAAATTGTTGTTTCTGCAAAATGTCCAGTAAATCTTTTGGGAAGAGACCTTATGCAGATATTTGGCATAGCAGTAGTTCCAACCATGCAGGGTATGGAAGGACAGCGACAAATGCATACTTTTGTGGGGCGACCGGAGGGTGAAACATTTTATTGGTACAGCCAGGACTTGGTTACGACTGGTCCAGGGGCAGTAACTGAAGAACTGATGAACGTAGCCATCAGTAAATCCCCCTACCTTGACACTGATAAACAACATTTGTTGCATTGTACTCTATATTACTGTAGCAAACCAGGAACTGATAAAGAATATGAGCAAGAACTGTTTAGAAACCATGCTAACAGATTATTATTACATAATCTGTACTGGGACACAGAAGGAAACAGTGTAGTTAGCTGTTCATTGCCCCAGGAATTCCTAGCACTTTACAAATCTAATCGATTACCATATGTTAGTTTAACTAAAGATAAGAATGTGAAATGGGCAGACCTAGGAGAAAAAGTCACAAGGTGGGAAAAACAGACATGATTAGAACTGTCAGAACAGGGAGTACAAAAGCAGAAGTTGAATTGGATAACACAGATACACCCAGCTGTGCACTTGCAGGCAAGTGAAGACAGCTGGAAAGCACTCTTACTAGAGGAAGAGGAAAAAGCCTTACAAGGCTGGTCAACAGGGAAATCAGATGTAGGACTTATTTGTACAGCAGGACCAGTCACTATCATGCCAAAGTCAGCATTTAGACCTCAAAAGAGACAGTATCCCTTAAGAAAGGATGCAGAAGTAGGAATCAAACCTATAATAGCAGCCTTACTTAAGGAAGGAGTATTGATAGAATCTCCCGATTCGCCATGTAATACACCCTTATTTCCTGTTAGGAAAGCAAATGGAGAATGGCGTATGGTCCAAGATTTACAAGCTGTAAATGACGCAGTTATACCTAGAGCACCTACGGTGCCAGATCCACACACCTTATTAAATGATTTGAAACCTCAACAGAAGTATTTTTCTGTGGTAGATATTAGCAATGTGTTTTTCTCAATACCGATACACCCTGGCAGCCAACATTGGTTTGCATTTACATTTCAGGGCAAAAGGTATACATACACGCGACTACCACAGGGATATTGTGAGAGTCCAACAATATTCGCACAGGAAATGGCAAGTAACCTGGCAGGATTTATCCCACTGAAAGGCAGCCAGATTTTACTTTATGTAGACGACATTCTGCTGGCAGCCCCCACCCAGCAAGAATGCAGAGAAGACACCATAGCATTACTACAATTTTTAGCCACTCAGGGACACAAAGTAAACAAAAACAAAGTGCAACTTTGGAAAAAACAGGTTAAATACCTGGGATATGTAATATCCAAAGAAGGCAGAATATTAGATAAAGACAGAAAAACATCAATATTACATGCACCCAAACCGATTACCAAGAAGGAAATGATGTCCTTCCTAGGTACGACTAATTTTTGTCGGAGTTGGATTCCAAACTATGCCTTGGAATCTGCTCCACTGACCAACTTAATATTCAAGAAGCCTATGGCAGCACAAGATTCATTACAATGGACACCAGAAGCAGAATCAGCTTTCTGCAAATTGAAACAACTGATAGCATCCTCATTAGTTTTAGGATTACCAAACTATCATAATCGATTTTTCCAAACTGTAGATTGTAAGCAGGGCTATATGACATCAGTGTTAACACAGCAACATAGGGACAAACAACGCCCCATAGCTTACTATTCATCACAGCTAGACCCAGTGGCGCGATCCTTGCCCCACTGTGTACAAGCAGTAGTCGCAGCTGCAATGGCAGTGGAGGCTTAAGCCTCAGTAGTGTTGTTCCACCCTCTCACATTGAGAGTGCCTCATGTAATCGCGATTATTTTACTGCAAGAAAAAGTAGCATATCTTTCTCCTGCTAGACATCTTTCCTGTATGACTATACTGTTGAGCCAACCTCATATGACAATTGAACGATGCACAACTTTGAATCCATCAACCTTGCTCCCAACCCTTGCAGATGGCAAATCACACTGCTGACTGCAGGAGATTGAGCAAAAGACACTGCCTAGAAAAGATCTCACGGATGTTCCCTTGGATGATGTCGAGGTGACATACTATGTGGATGGCTCGTGTAGAAGGGATCCTACAGGACAGAATCTAGTGGGATATGCAGTAGTTTCTGATACTGAGATTTTAGAAGCAAAGTCTTTAACACACAACTTATCTGCACAAGCAGCAGAATTGATTGCTTTAACAAGGGCATGTACCTTGGCAAAGGATAAACGTGTGAACATTTTTACTGACAGTCAGTACGCTTTTTCTACTGTACACGTTTTTGCGCAGCAGTGGAAAAATAGAGGAATGATAACATCTACTGGTAAACCAATTAATCATGCACAATTTATTTTAGATTTGTAGAATCTATTCAGTTACCTCAGAAAGTAGCTATTTATAAATGCGTAGCTCATACCAAACAACAGGATAGGATTTCAAAAGGTAATGCGAGAGCTGATACAGCTGCAAAGCAGGCAGCTTCAGCCTCAGAAGTATTTCTTCTGAGTAACGAATTGCAACCATCTGAGATTTTAGATTTAGAAATGTTAAAAACAATGCAGACACTTACTACAAATGTAGAAAAACAAAAATGGATAAAACGAGGAGCAATTCTTGAGAAAGAGCTGTACATCTCCAAAGAAAGAAAACCAATTTTACCATCTAACTTGTTTAGATATGCAGCTTTGTTGAGCCATGGGCAGTGCCATGTCTCAACAGGGGGGATGGTATAGTTAGTGAATCGAGTGTTTACAACGTATGGATTTACAAACTACACAAAAAAATTTTGTGCAGCATGCCATGTTTGTAACAGGCATCATGCACAGGGGGCACTGAAGCCTAAGCAAGGGAGTTTCCCTACACCACCGTACCCGTTCCATACTATCTGTATGGATTTCATAGAACTAAACAAATGCAAAAATAAAAAGTACTGCCTTGTCCTTATAGATATGTTTTCCAAATGGGTGGAAGCTTTTCCGACCAAAAATCCAGATGCAGCTACTGTTGCAAAAGTCCTTTTTAAAGAAATTATTCCTAGATTTGGCATACTGGAAATGATCTATAGTGACAATGGCACACACTCTGTAAATCAAACCATACAACAATTGAGCCATTATTTCGGGATTTCCTTGAAAAAACATTGTGCATACCACCCCCAATCTGCAGGATTAGTAGAGAGGCATAATGGAGTTCTGAAAAATAAGCTCAGGAAATTGATTAGTGAGACACAAAAGAACTGGGTGCACTGTCTGCCTCTGGCACTGTTGAGCATGAGAACTGTTCCAAATGCAAAAGGGTTAACTCCTTTTGAAATACTGTTTGGGAGGAAATATTATACACCTCAGTGGAAACCTCTCATGCCTGCAGACCAGGAGGCTGACAGTTCACTTGCAGAGTATATGAGGCGATTTTTGAATAACAAACTTCTGCAGTTAAATTCTGTTTCAGATAAAGAACAAGCCAGACCATCTGAAGCAGCTGTAGTCCCAGGCACGTGGGTCTGGGTGAAGGTCGTGAAGAAAAGAAATTGGAGTTCTCCAAAGTGGGAAGGGCCGTACCAAGTGCTACTGTCAACACTCACTGCAGTCAAGATCGCAGAGCGAGCGTCCTGGATTCATCTGACACACTGTAAATTGGTTAAGAACTTTGAACTGGACAAAAACCTTGTTACTGTTATACAACGAGAACAAAATGACCAGGTATAGAGTAAAGAGGGATGCAGAACAACCTCAGAAAAATTGCATGATCATCCTGTTAGCTATACTGATAACAATGATCTTCTTGCTGTGGCCTTTCCTTTTTTCAGCCACACGAGTTGAACGGAACAAACGTGATGCATTACTCATAGACTGGCATCCAAACTTTAACACTTACCAAGCAATTAAATATGTGTATGCTGAGACTTTTAATGTTTTGAACTGCTGGATTTGCACAGCTATACCAACAGCATACGGGGGATTATTAATGACTGCTGTCCCCCTAGGGGTCAATGAGACCTGGGAAAACTTGATTTTTGATACTACACCTGTGAAATCACAAGACAAAATAGCATTGTACCTACCTGTTACACAAAAAGGAATTGTATGTTTTTATAAAAATGACACTATTCAGGTGGGTTGGAGCAATTGCAATGTGACTGTTTCTTATAAATGTTATATTAAGGCTAATAAGGCAGAAACTATCTGTGATGCAAACTGTGACTCATACTTTGAGAAAATGAAAAAAACTGTTGGTGAAATACAACATAATCCTGTTCTTTTGAAGCAACTTTCTATTATTGACAAGAAAATGTTTCATGCAGGGCAAGCATATATCAATACTAAAGTACAGAATTGTTATTTTGTTTGTGGGAAAAAGGCATACAAATGGCTACCTGAGAATTGGTCCGGCAGTTGCTTTTTGGGTTACCTGGTCCCGGCCATACAACACACTGCAGCTTTGCCTCAAGGGAAAATTCGAAACGTCAGAGAGGTCAGCAGTAAACCTGGAAGTCCAATCAAGAGACCCGAGAATCCAGTGGGACGAATCAAAGCAGGGTGGAGAAACCATAACTCCGTGAAAAACAAAGATAAACTGACACACATGGACTTGAGTGACACTATTATATCATGGGCAGGCATAGCCCCTGCATATGGCACAGTGAAATCAATTTGGGAGCTGAGAAAACTGTCCAAACTTCTCGAAGTTATGAGCAATGCAACTTTTTCCTGCTGTCGAATTAGTGACTGATGAACTAAATGCTATGAGGACTGTGGTGCTTCAAAACTGCATGGCTCTTCACTTCACCCTAGTGGCGAGAGGTGGTATTTGCACTTTAATCAAAGAAGAATGCTGTTCGTATATTGCTGACAACCAGCATGAGATAAACGACCATCTTGAGGTGATCCAGCAAGTGTCAACCATGACCAAACCAGGCCCAAACCCTCTGACGGACCTATTCCAGAATTTGTTTGGGGGGTGGGGTTCCATCCTAGTGAACATCCTGATTGCCATTTGTGTGGGATTACTCCTATTAAGAGCATGCATTTGTTGTGGTATTCCCTGCATGAAAAAGTTAATTAAAGATTTTATAGACATATCAGTTTCTGAGACTTTGTATCAAAGTATTGAAATTGAAGAGTTGTTGAAAACTGAAATGCTTTCATAAGTTTAAACTGAATGACTCTCTTAATTGCAAATCTGAAATGGAAGAGGTTAGGAGAAGAAGCAAACTGTTTATGCTTTTGAAAATAGAATAAAAAGTATTAACAGGGGGGAAATGTTAGAGAAATATGTATGTTTAGTGCTTATTAAAAGCTAAAACAGTTAACACATTTCATTCTATTTTATGTACAGCTTAATTCTGTATGAGCAGCCTTAGCAATGGGCTGTATGAAATTATAAGATGATTTTTCAAACCACAGTATGCTTTCTGAAACTGCAAGATGCACACTGACCTAGTATTTGCTAGCACAGCAAAATTCATGTTTATGCCTTTTGGAAATGTACTGAGAAGCAGGTGATTATCTGCTAGGTCAGGAAAATGTATGAATAGTGTATGAATAGAACAATACTGTTTTCTATAATATGATTGAATATGAACAATCAGCTCTGTTCATGTTATGAGAACATGCACAGCTGCGGAAAAGAAGAGATACATGAAACAAAAGACTGCTTGAAGAATCTGTACTTGCTTTGTGCTCGAATTAGCTATAGTACCTTGAATGGTAACATAACATAGTGGGAAGTTATATCTAACCGGTGGTCACTAAGGCCACGTTGTTTTTCTTAGGAAGTTTTTCATAAAATTGATAGTGCAAGCAGAAAATCATGGACAAACAGCTGCTATGTAATGATGATGTTAAAACTTGTGATCTGTTACATCAGCTTGGTAGGCAACGTCTTGTTAGAAAGTGTATAAAGATGGATTTACTTCCTGATTTTAGTTAGACAATCTCTGTATTAGCACGTTTTTGTCTCCTTGCTGCAAGATTAAAGTGCCTTAATCTGAACCTGCCGTGTACTGATCATTTTTGAAGTTTATTTTTCCTTTGACATTATTCTAGCAACTTTCTATGTTTATAAGAGCAATATGTAAAATCTGTCCCTAAATTTGGGCCTTTGTCTCACTATTATTTTTGGCCCTGTTCAGATTTCTTGCACTAAAAAGTTGAGAGGTATGGCCCATAGTTCAATGATGGAAGTTGTAGCCTTAATTTTTTTTTTAAAGTATTTGTATGGGTGGTCTTTCTAAAGCTGTAAAGGGAAGTCAACTGCTTAGAAATATTTCTTTGAGCAACAGTAGCAAAGAAATATTTAAAATTCAGTTTCAGATTTGAAAGGCATTCACACATACATGCATATGTTCCTAGAAAATATGAAATCTGCAGGTCATACTGCAGAAATGAGTTCTATTTTGCTTTACATTTTAAGTTGCTTTCTTTCAACAATGTCCTCCCAGGGAAAAAAATGTAATCAACTATTGATGTAATAAAACACAAACAGAACACTGATACTTTCTAACTCTTAAACTATTTCACCTTAGGCAAAAATGTAAAAAATAATAAGTGCAAGCTATAACAATAAAACTGCAGTCATGCATGTTGCTACCACATATCTCAAAGGAATTAAGGTTTGTATTAAATATCTTTCACAAGATGTGAATCTACAGGAAGAAATAAATACAGAATCGAGTCAGAGCAGCCTAAAATGAAAACTAAACTGAAACTCTAAGAATTTGACTTTAATAAACATAAAGACTTTGTTGGTTATGAAACCAGGGTGAAATAACCATTTTACAATTAAAAGACAACTGAAACAGTGTAAGAGTACTCCAAATGCTGCTTTTTTTTAACTATGGACCATATTATAAAAGAATCAGTGAAGTGAGGTGGAGAGCTGCCATCAGTAAGCAAAACTAACCAAGTTCTAAGTTCCAAGTCTGTCTACAGATATAAGATCTTACTGAGGTCAGTTTACTTCCTACATTAGCAGATGCTATGTCTGTGCTACAACTATAAACTCTACCTGCTACACAAGGAGCAGGTATTGCTGTGCAGTAATACTTTGTGTCAATGAATCTCGTTTCCTGTGTTCCTTAACAGGTTGTCAAGGTGAAATTCCTTGAGTGCCAGTTGCCTGAAGAAAACCGAAGAACATAACACTGATCACTGTTTGTCATAGGAAGTCATTGCCAGGGTATTTTTATTTTCTGTGTATACCTGCAATGATTCCCTTCCTTTGGGAGACTTCTCCCTTTTCAGTTGATATATATATACACACACATATATATATATATATATATATATATATATATATATATATATATATATATATATATAATCGGGGTGTGAGGGGCTTTCCCCCACATCATGCATACAGGTGGGCTTGCCTCCCTTCAAAAATGCTCAAAGTAAACTTTTCATCTTTCTGTGTTTCAGACAATATTTTTCAGCTTTTTCAATTCTTGCTGTTTTGCAGTTCAAGATCCATAGTAGACTGCATGTCTTATTCTCTTTAGTCTGGTAAGTGTTAAACCTCCTGAATAATTGCTGTGCCCATTCAAAGCTTGCCATCAATATGACTACAGTTATACAGCAGCACAAGAACCTAAAGCTTTTAGCCTGCCACTACTATAAGTGTTGGCATACAGGTAGAGCTGCAAGTCACTGTAGCTGTCTGCTACTACAGTGCCACTTGCATATCAGACTTGAGAATGTATGCATGATAGTTTAAAAAGTTTGTTATGCATCCATTCTCCTGTAGCAAGCAACAAGGAGGGCCCTCTGTGAAACACTGCTAGGAAAACACAGTCTGAGTTGTTGTAAAAATACAAGATGTTGGTTATGTCTATTGAAAAATGGTGATAACTCCAGCAGGGCCAGTCACCCAGTGATGTAAATATTGGCTCTTAGTAATGGCCACTGTTGATGTGACATTCCAACCACAGGTACACAATGAAAAATAGGGGGTTGATGCCAATAACTGATGAATCATTCTACCATGCATGTAGTTGGTGATTGGCTGCCCCCACACCCAATGACTTCCATCATTGTGCAGTAGAGCTCCACTTGTACGTGGGATCTGGTACTACTGAGAATTGGGCTTGCCATGATGTAATGACTGCAGTGACATTTCCAGTGTAAAGGTGCAGCAGATGCTCTGTTGTGAGGACCCATTGATTACAATTGTCTACTACTTTACAAAGGTTTTATAATAGCATTAAAGTGAAATACCATTGCAAAGATACTTAGCAACAGCACTGTAAGCCAGATTCCCATTTTGAAATTAGTGTGGGGCTTCATTAGTCCACATGAGACTACATATCTTGAAAACTAGTGGAACCCCATTTCTGGACCTGAACGCTTCATAAATCATTGGGGTAGCTTGTTCCCAGAACCAATTCCCAACCAAAATGCTTTACTCATTTAATATAGAATAATGCTTATCACACACATTACTTCTGCTTTCCACATCCTTATAATCACACCTCACACTTAACCCTTCAGGTGGGACTCTACATAAATTACAGTGATGTGTGACAGCAGTGGCATTAGAAAGATATCGGGAGAGCTATGCCACATGTATGGTCTGTTTCTGTGGCAACCCTTCTGACGGTCTTCTTTGGTTTATAAGGATATTTATTTAATTCTTATACATTAATTGATTCATAGGTGTATATTAGGTTAACAACCACCAAGGTTATTATAAGCCTAGCATGTAGCCCAACCCAATTGTGTCTCTATATATTATGGGCATTTATTAGGAGGGGGTATGTCAGTTAGGAAATTTCTAAATGTTAGGTGGATGGGGACAGGTTACGTTAATATGGGCATAGTTGCTGTTTGCCTCTGTCTATCAATAACCAGGGAGCCAGACCCACTGTGGAATTCCAATTTTCCATCCTTTGGTCAAGGTTTCACTTAACTAGGGCTAGTGATGGATTCTGCTATTCATGGTTTGAGAGCCTCATTCAGAGCATGGGATTAAAGCCCCATCTTTATACTCAGTCTCCTACAGGTTATTGAGAGGTGATCTATACTTGACATACAAGGCATCATCAGATCCAGCTCTGATAGACCTTTTGCAACCACTAGATTCAAGGATTTAAGTTTTGCTTGGAGCATAAATAGGACATGTGGGCAAGACAGACAGACATGTGTCTCAGAGGATAGGTTCATAGGTTCATAGGTAGGTACTAAGCTATCTGCCCGAGGGCATTTATAAGCCTAGCCAGAGTGTGTTGGCTTTTGCCACCCCATTGATTAATTAACTGAGACTCTGTCAAGCAGAGCCAATGAAGTGATCCCAGGGGTGTATTTTCTGTTACCCATCCACTCTTTAAGGCTTCTCTTGAAGAGTGTTAGTGAGGGGCTCTGCCTAATGTAGATAGGAATTTTGTTCCAAAGCATGGGGAGTCTCCGTGACAGGAATCTATCCCTTCAGCATGTTCTATTTATTGTTGTGGCAAGGTTTAGCTCACTAGAGCGCGTGGCTCGCAGTGACTTGGATTTCTTTAGGTGGAGCATGTCCATCAATTCTGAGTTGGACATGGCTTTGTAAGTTAGGCAGAGATCACCTCTGAGTAAGCAATATGCCACTGAGTACAGCTGGAGTTTTTTCAGTCGGTCTGCATAGGACATATGTTTGAGGCCAGTAATCCTCTTGGTGAGGTGCTTTTGTGGTCTTTCCAGCTGTTGGAAGTGTCTTGTGAGGTACATCCCAAATGGGGCATTGTACTCTATGATGAGTCTGATGAGTGACGAGTAGAGGGGCACTATAACCTCTTTATATCCAGATGCAAACCCTTTAGTAATTAGATGGGCCACATTGAAGGATTTCCTAACTACTTTGCAATATGATTGTCAAAGGAGAGATTACTATCTACCTGGGTCCCCAGATCTCTTATTACCTCTTCTGTATTAAGGGGGCTGCCACCTATGTGGTAATTCATGGGTGTTTTGTTTTTCCCAAATGGGATGACTATGCATTTTTTGGCATTTAGCTTGAGGCCATGACTTTTACACTAGGTGTCTGTCTCAGTAAGGCCTTTTGTGAGGATGCCAGTGTCAGCCAGAGTGTCAATTATGGCTCCCAGTTGCAGTCATTGGCAAACTTGGTTAGCTATAGTCGTAGGTTCATAGGTTCATAGGTTCATACTAGGCTATCTGCCCTAGGGCATTTATAAGCCTAGCCAGAATGTGTTTGGCTTTCGCCACCCATTTTAAATTAATTTAGCTAAGCCCTTTTTTGAGGTTAGTATACTGTGCCTCTGTCTAACAGTGACACAGAAGTGATACCTGGGGTAAACCTATGATCTCCCATCCACTCATCAAGATTCCTCTTGAAGAGAGTCAATGAGGGACTCTGCCTAACCTGGACTGGGATTTTATTCCAGAGTGAAGGGAGCCTCTCAGTTATGAATCTGTCCCTCCAGCATGTCCTATTTATTTCAGTGCTGAGGTTCAAGTCTCTCGAGCGTGTAGCTTGATGGGATTTGGATTTTCTGAGGTGCAGCATGTCCATTAATTCTGGGTTGGACATGGCTTTATACGTCAGGCACAGTTCGTCTCTGATCAGGCGGTATGCCACTGAGTAGAGCTGGAGTTTCTTTAACCGGGCAGCATATGGCATCTGTTTGAGCCCTTTGTTCCTCTTGGTGAGGTACTTTTTGGGTCTTTCCAGTTGCTGCAGGTGTCTGGTAAGGTACATCCCAAAAGGGGCATTGTACTCAATTATGGGCCTGATGAGGGATGAGTAAAGAGGCACGATGACCTCCCCTGATCTAGATGTGAATCCCTTCATGATTAGGTGGGCTATATAAAATGTTTTTCTAACCACTTTGGCCATGTGGTTGTCAAATGAGAGATTGCTATCAACTTGGATCCCCAGGTCCCTAATTACTTCTTCGGTACTTAATGGATTACCACCTATGTGGTAATTTGTGGGCACTTTGTTTTTGCCAAAGGGGATGACTATACACTTTTTGGCGTTTAGCTTGAGGCCATGGCTCGGGCACCAGTTGTCTGTTTCTATGAGGCCCTTTTGGAGGATGCTTGTGTCAGCTGGAGAGTCGATTATGGCGCCCAGTTTGCAGTCATCTGCGAACTTGGTCAGCCACAGTCCTTCCGTGTTGGCCTGTACCTCCGAGAAATATATACCGAACAAGAGAGGTCCCAGGACTAAGCCTTGTGGGATGCCACTTGTAACTGGTTTGGAGTCTGACATGGCTCCAGCAATTCTAACCATGTGGGTTCTGTCCTTGAGCCAGTTTGCAACCCATCTAGTGACATAGGGGTTTATATTTAAGCTGGTGAGCTTATCTATAATGCCCGAGTGGGGTATTGTATTGAAGGCTTTTGCGAGGTCCAGGTAGGCTGTGTGGACCACCTTCCCCTCATCAATGGCCTTGGTGACTGTTTCAAAGAAATCAACCAGGTTTAAGAGGCAGGATCTGCCCCTAACAAAGCCGAACTTGGTAGGATCCAGTGTCTGTAGGTCCCAAATATCTTTATTTATGAATTCCATGATGATCCTTTCCATAGCTTTGCAGACCAAGCTAGTCAGGCTTATGGGGCGATAGTTTCCAGGATCCATTGAGGCAAAGGCACCACCTTTGTGGAGAGGGACCACAGTTGCTCTACGCCACTCTTTGGGTACATATCCTGTAGTAAGGCTGAGATTGAACAGTAGTTTTATGTTTGGGTTTAGCTCTTCTTGGAGTTCATGTAGGACGCAGCCCGGGACACCATCTGGTCCCATTGATGCTGTGTTTTTTTGCTTTGGAGAGGGCGGTTCTTACCTGAGCATCTGAGATGTCAGGGGGGCAGCACTCTGCTGGGATAGATATTTGCCCTTTTGGTGAGGGGGGGGGGTGGAGAAGTTTGCACTGAACCTGTCAGCTAGGATGCTGGAAATGTCTGTGGGTTTGGTGTATTTTTTGTCATTTTGGACTAATTCTGAGCATATCTGGGAATTACCACCCAGGTTCCTAACATAACTAAAGAAAGCCTTGTGATTATCCTTAGTGTCTTGTGCAATTTTTCTCTCGAAGCTGGCCTTAGACGATTTTATGAGTGCCCGTAGTTTTTTGCTAATACTAATCAGAGATGCCTTCCCTTTTTGGAATTTTGCTCTTTCATTTAATAGCTTCCTCCTTCTTCCTGTGTTTGCCTGTAGCTCTGAGAAGTATATGCCGAACAGTAGGGGTCCCAGGACCGAGCCTTGTGGGGCACCACTTGTGACTGGTTTAGATGGACCTGGAGCCTGCTATTCCTACCGCATGAATTCTGTCTGTAAGCCAGTTGGCAACCCATCTTGCGACGTAGGGGTTTATGTTCAGGCTGGTGAGTTTTTCTATAATACCTAAGTGAGGAATGGTGTTGAACGCCTTGGCGAGGTCAAGGTAGGCTGTGTGAACTACCTTTCCCTCATCTATGGCCTTGGTGACTGTCTCAAAGAAATCAACCAGGTTAGTAGGCATGATCTGCCCTTAACAAAAACAAACTGGGTCAGGTCAAGTGTTTGAAGGTTCCCAGTGTCTTTATTAATGAGTTCCATGATGATACGCTCCATAGCCTTGCAGACCAGGCTAGTCAGGCTTATGGGGTGATAGTTACCAGGGTCAGTTTTGGTCCCTCCTTTGTGGAGCAGAATAACCATTGCTATGTGCCATTCTATAGGCACATAGCCTGTGGACAGGCTGAGGTTGAACAGCGTGTTTAGGTGGAGGGTTAGTTTGTTCTGTAGTTCATGCAAGACGCATCCTGGGACACCATCTGTCCCCATTGATGCTGTGTTTTTTGCTTTTGAAAGGGTTGTTTTCACCTGCATGTCTGTGATTTCCAGGATACTACACTTTTCCGGTATTGTTGTGGGCCATTTTGGAGGTGAGAGGGGGTGAAGTTTGCACTGAATCTGTCTGCCAGGATGTTGGCAATATCAGTAGGTTTAGTATATTTTGTGCTATTTTGCACTAGCTCTGAGCATATCTGTGAGTTGCCACTTAGATTCTTGAGATAACTAAAGAAGGCTTTGTGGTTATCTTTTGAGTCCTTGGCTATTTTTCTTTTGAAGTTAGCCTTAGATGATTTTATGAGGGACCTTAGTTTCTTACTGATACTGATCAGGGATGTATTTCCTTCTTGGGATTAGCTTTTTTTCTGAACTAGTTTCCTCCTTTTATTGTATAACCTGTTTATGGCAGGGATCCACCAGACTAGTTTCCTTCTCTTAGGGGAGTGCATCTTGGTTTTGCTAGGGATGGCATGATCCATGCAACCTTGTAGGTGCTTATAGAGTGCATTTGTAAAGGATTCTGCATCTTGGGCAGCATTATCCTTTAGCGTGTGGGCTGTGAAACCTCACCTCTGTCTTAAGTAAGGTGAAGTTTGCTTTAAAAAAGTTTTTCACTGTGGTTTCCTTGGTTGTGGGTGGTGGTGAGGTGTTGACATCCAGAGTGAATAGTTTATGGTCTGATCTAACCAATGACAGGTTGACCTCTGGTGCAAAACACCTGTCGCCCATGTTGGTGATGACCAGGTCCAATATGTTTTCACCTCTGGTAGGGGAGTTTACCAGCTGATCCATGGCATTTGAGTTGATAAATTCCAGGAAGCGCTGAGCCTGGGAGTTTGTACTCAAGTAGTTTTCCCAGTTAATGGTAGGGTAATTGAAATCGCCCAATATCAGGGTGTTCGGTAGGTCCTTCATGTTTTCCAGTGTCTCCAGAAAGGCAGAGTGGTGATCTATATAGGACAATGGTTTATACCCTAAATTCTCCTGGTAAGGAAATTTTGTGGGCATTCAAATGGTGGCATATGTGTAGTCGGGTACATACTGAAGGGGGAATTTATACTCAAGGATGGGTCTAATAAGAGTTGAACAAAGTAGAAGTATGACTTCTTTGAACCTAGATGGCATGCCCTTACTTATAAGCTTGGCGACATAAAATGATTTTCTCACTATCTTAGCCACAAGCTGGTCAAAGGTCAGATTATTTTCTACATGTGTTCCCAGATCCCTGACTACTGGGCCATCTCTAAGGGGGCTTTTTATCAATGGAGTAATAAGCCCAGGAGGCCATTTTCATAAAAGGCAAGATAATGCATTTCTTGGCATTGAGTTTTAATCCATGACTTTGGCACCAGTCATTTGTTTGTGTTAGACCCTCTTGTAAAAGCTTTGCTTCATAGAGAGAATCTATGATAGCTCCCAATTTGCAGTCATCTGTCAATTTGGCAGCCAAAGCCCTTGATATTAGCCTTTACCTCTGAGAAGTAGATACCAAACCGCTGTGGTACTAGCTCTGAGACCTGAGGTAACTCACTGGTGAATGTTCTCTTAGTGGAGGTGGTTTCACCAATCCTGACTTCTTGGGTCCTTTTTGTAAGCCAGCTGGTAATTCAGTGAATTATCCAGGGGTTTATGCCCACATTGATAATGTTGTCAACTATAGCCGAGTGGGGTATTGTATTGTACACCTTATCCATGTCACTGCATGGAAAATCTAAATAAGCCAGTTCTGACATTCCTCTGCAACAAATCATGGAAATGGCAGCTCTATGCAAACAGCAGTACAACACAGATGGAAAATATTCTAGAATCAAATGATCCATAAACCTAGTTCCACATAATACATTAAAGTAAACCTTTCACATTCAATATGCTTTAATATATCACTCTTCTTTAAAAGAAACACTAACCTGCTTTATGGGTACAATCTGTTGGTACCAAAAGCTTAACAAAAAATTGTATCAATCCTAAAAACAAAAAAATGATCATATGATTTGCTAACCTGAAAAGAAAATCTTCCAGAGAATATAATTAGTATTGAATAAAATAAGAAAATCCCTCCAGGCCTACAAGCAGAAGTTTATCTGCTTCACCAAACACAAGCCAAAATCTTCTGGAAGATGCTTTTTCACTCTTTGTAGCAAATATGCAATCAAAAAGTACTTAGAAATTAAGCTACAAATGGTCTTTAAATGATCCTTTTTTTAAACTTGACATGAAGACATTCCTGAGTCTATTTCAGTCCCATATACTGATGACTCACTGACTCATTGACCAACAAACCATCTTATAAACTGACACTGCATGGTTATTTTCTATTGACACCACAGACATTCCCTGAGATTCAATAAGCCAAAACTTCCATGCAGGGATAGTGTAGCCATTCCTGCACGGAATATGGCCACTGAGCGATCCAGTAAACAAGCCTTTTGACATGCATGAGCCTGGCAAAACTATTCTGCCACTGACATGACTGGATTATGCTAATGACCTCATTTGCTGTTGAAAGCCATGCAAATGAGGTCAATTAGTGATCCAGTAAACAGGCAGGCATCCATGGCAGAATAGTGTAGCATGCAGAAATGTATTCAGCTACTAGCATAATATATTTCTGCAAAAATCAAAACAGAGGCATGACAGCTCAAACCAAAGTATGCAGTCCAATCCTTAGGCATGCCAATGGCCAAATATATGGCCATTGGCATGGAAAGTGTTGCAAAATTATAAAAGTTTTATCTTTTTTGGCCAATATCAGACATTTAAGCATAGCATAGCAGTGCGCAAATGGGATTGTGCTGAAAATAAAAAAAAAATCTGAAAAGGCAATTTTAAGTGAAATCTGCATTTTGCCATTATAGTCTATGGCATGCAGAATCAAAGCAATACCAGGGAAGAGTGGTTGCTAAGGGGAAAGGCTCTGAAGTAGTGCTGTAACTAGTGACTAAGGCAGTGGGGTATGTTAATGAGGGGCATTTACTGAATCACAAAAGCAAAGTGCCAAACTGCACCTAAGCGTGTAGGTGCTATAAGGCAGTGGTGTAAGCAGGAGGAGCAGCAGACAGGAAAAGGGAGTATGTCATGCTTGGTGTAAGCACATTGGAGATCCATGGCTCCCAGATGAGCTTAGCTAAGCACAGCTAAGCAAGGGTGTGTGTCTCAGGCTGTATTGACTTATTCCATGAAACAAAGAGTGTGTTCGTGTCAAGGGTAGGACCATTTCTTTTGTTTACTTTAGCTAAATTGTTTTGAGTGGCACTCACCAGAACTGTTTACATTTGGGCACAGGGTTTGCGCAGCTTGCCTTGGGGCTTAAAAGGGGGTGGAAATGGAAAGGGAACACAGAAAAAAAAGGAAATATCAGAATGCAAGCAATCAAGTGCAAATAACATAGCTGGCAGGTGGAATTCATCATAGTCAGCCAATCATAGAGGCAGCATTTGCAGCACAACAGTATAAACGATGCAATAACCTTACAGTCTTTTTCCCACAAACTCTGCACCACTGGTGTACACATGCAGGGGAATTTTAACTGAAAACATGTTAGGGGCTGCCATTGCTTTGATCCATCAGAATGTGGTAGTGGCTGAGGGTGGTGAGGAGGATAATGCTGACAACCGCCACAGACCGAGGGGGAGGAGAAGAGTGTTCAGACTCAAGGTAACTTACCAGGGGCTACACGATCTGGATATAGTAGAGCACTACAGGGTGGGCAGAGACATACTGCAGCAAATCATTGAGCTGTGCCAGCCTCAACTCAAACCCAGAGCCAACAGAGGGGAACCCATCCAAGTAAATACTAAGGTATGTGTAGTCTTAAGAATACTAGCTACAAGTACTTTCCAAAGACCTACTGGGGACATCATATGGGTCTCACAGGCATCCACATCCAGGGTACTACACCAGTTTCTGGGTGCCATCCTACCACTTGCCCATGAGCAAATTTACTTCCCCAGCACCTGTGAGGAAAGGACCAGCAATATACATCTCTTCCACCATGTAGCAGAATACCCAGAGATACAGGGTGCGTTTAGATTGCACACACATCCACATCAAAGCACCACCCAGTGAGCAGGGTAGGGTCTACATAAACTGCAAGGGTTTCCCCTCCATCAACTGCCAGGTCAAGTGCAATGTCCAGGGCATTATCATGAATGTCTGTGCTGGCAGCACTGGAAGCTATCATGACTCCCACATCTGGCATTTGTCACAGCTGTACCAGGCATTTACCAGTGGGGACATCTTGTATGGCCATCTGCTGGGGGATGCTGGCTATGCACTGGAGCCGTGGATGATGACATCCATCAGAAATGCATGCACACCCACTCAGGAATGCCAAAATGAGGCACATGCACAAACCAAAATCATTATGGAGGGGTGTGTTTGGAATGCTCAAGTCACCGTTCCACTGCCTTGACATATCTGGTGGAGCCTTGCAGTACTCTGCAGCCAAATGTGCACACATGTTCATAGTATGTGCCATGCTACACAATATGATCCTGTGGAAACAGCTGCAGCAGAAACTGCACAGGGAAGGGCCACACAGCCCCCCCCACCATTGCCAAGGTCCCCACAGGGATAGAGGAACTCAGAAGAGGAAGCCCCTGAGCCTGCTCCTGTAGGCAGATGGAGGTGTGCTCAGTATGCCCAGACCTTGACAAAGAGGCAATGCATAGCACACACACTAAAACTGTAGGAACCCTGGGACTGACACCCCTCTCTGACTCATGCACACAGTAAAATAGATGAACATGCATCATATTACCTGTAACTTACCATGTATAGACATTGTACTGTGTGCATCCAACATAAGTATCCCTCAAGCACCATCCTCACAACTGCCACAGGCACAAGGTTAATCACTTTTCTTAACAATAAATGAATGGATTACTATGCATGCAAGGGAATGAGGTGGCCTACTGGGATAGAAGCAGACAAATGACAACTATGTGGGACATCAGGAAATGCCTACACAATACTGGCTTCCCCACACTATGCAGTATCATTTAAGGTGACAAATCCTACTGCAGTATATGTGGGGGGCCAACTAAGGGGGGGTCATAGGTCACATACATGGATGTCACTTTGGGGATCCCATACTCACCCCCAGACTCACACAGCAAGTCAGCTGTAGAAAACTGTAAAGGAATGTCTGGCAAAGGCACACAAATGGCGACAAAGATGCTGTCACAGTGCTGTCACAGCAGGACTTGCATTTGCAGTAAGACTCTGAAGGATAAGAAGTCTGAAACTCAATTGTATGCGAGTACAATCTAACCTATGGTCTCTAGTGATATGCCTCTATTCTCCAAGACAGTCCAGAATAGTCCCCTGCAAGTACAACAGTGCACAGCTTAAAGAAACAATTATACAAGACAGTGTACAATACTATGCTAAATGGAACCAAAATGTAAAGCCAATATCTGCACAGTCTGTGCAAATGTTTACTGTTGACAGTTGTGCCCCCCTCACCCATATTCACATAGAAATGCAGTAACATGTACGTTTGTAGGGTAATAGCAGCAGAGCACACATTGCCAGGGCTGTCCCAATCAACATGGATAAGTTGTTGTATGTCCACAATATGCAGGAGTCAATGAGCTAAGCATATGTGTGGGGAATATTGTCAGAATGTGGCCAGCAACTTCTCATGGCTGTTGTGTCCTAGTGGCCTAGGTACAGTAAGTACAGTACTGTGGTAGACGGGACTATGTTCCACAAAATGCAGTGCCAACTATTTTTCATGTCACCTACACCTTTTGTGGGGGTTATACAGACTGTCCAGATGTCAATGTCCATTACTGCCGGGAAGCTGGACAGGTCATGTACAGGGGGTCACACATATGAACAGTACACAGGTTTGAGTAACCTACATAGTGCCTACCATACCTCACAACTGTACAGACCTTTCACAGAATGTACACTGGTTTGCATCATATTTGTGTTGTCTTTAGTCTGAAAAAGTGCTTGTCTGGCAAATCACTGGCAAACCACAAAGGTCTAAAGTCAGAAAATATTGATGGATTGTAGTGTCTCAGACTTCATATCTATAGAAAAATGCATGCTAATGCAAAATCTGTTATTGTATCACCCTTCCAGGTTTGTAAGGCCAATAGCTACAATGGTCCCTATATGTAGGCCTTTGTCACCCAATTATTCATAGATATGTCCAGATGTCTGGCTCACATATGTAGAGAGGTATGTAGTGTTCTGTCACTTATCATTATCACCCCAGGTGGGTCCACTGCCTGGCAGGCTGGGAACATATGAGTGACAGAATGCACTGCCTTGCTACAGACGGCCTGCATCAGTCTCACATGGCCTACAAGCCTCTGGAAAAGGCCCATGCCTTACCCATAGTGCCTTTGTAGGAAATGTCATGGTGTCCATACTACCAACATAACACAGTCAACAAAATGCCAATGTAAGGCCATACTGCTAAATGCTAGTAGCACACCTCTCAACCTCATAGAGGAAGAAATCTGGACAAAGCCATACATAATGCTGGGGTAAAGGCCCAACAATAGGGACACATTTGAAATATTGCTCTCATAATGTTAGAAAGTTGATAGAATAACAGAGGTGGTGTGTAGTCGCATAGATGTCATGAAGGGTGTGAAGTCTGAAAATCTAATGTTCTATCAGTATTCCCTGACTGCAGTCCTGAGTAATTTGCAATAAATGTACTAGAAAACAACAATGTGAAGGGAAAACAGCCAGATATATGAGGCATGAATCTGGATAATCTGTGAGAATCTGTACAGCTGACAGGTATGGCCACACCAGGATATGACCTTTCAGGTAAGAAGAATACTGCATAAGCCCAGAAAAAAGAAAGGTCGTTGCTTGCCAAAACCCAGCTATCGTAGAGAACTCCAAATCAAACAGACAAAATAACGATGCTGGATACTGCTCAGGATATAAAATGTAATTTAATACCACAGAACAAATAATTCAGTATAAGCGCTCTCGGGCAGTTGCCCTTCATCAGATAAAAACATTACAAATAAAAACGTCTTTTAAAAAACATATTGACCAATCAAAACTCAGTAAAACACCCGCCTTTTACACAGTGTTGGTTTAAGGGGGACTACATCGTTTAAACCTGGATCCCTATGTGCTGTTAGCTCAAGGATCCACCTGGATTCAGCTAATTCTGTGTTCAACTTAATGTCCCCCCCCTATTGGTCAGTTTTAGATTTACAACAACCCTAAATGTAAACCTGTGTGTGGGGTGATCCTTAACGTGCCTATACAAGGCATTATGTTCATCTTTATTTCTTATATTGGATATATGCTGAAGAATTCTAACCTTTAACATCTGGTTAGTTTTCCCAACATAGAAGCTCGAACACGAGCAGCACTCAGCTATATATACAACATCTGTAGTCCTACAACTTGCCTTTCCCCTAAACAAAAATACCTTACCACTATTAGGGTGTTTAAATTCTGTCCCTCTTTTAATATAACCACAGGCCTTGCAAGATCCACAAGGAACGGTACCCCCTGTTCCCTTTGGTCTCATATCATTGGACATATTCCTCTCTTTACAAAGCATGTCTTTTAAATTCCTATTCCTTTTATAAATAAATTTTGGGTAAGCCCCCACCATTTCTCTCAAACCTTCATCACTAACTATAATGTTCCAGTTACTTCGTATGATGTCACTAACCCCTCTAGCATCGCTACCATAGGTAAGGGCCACCTTATGTCCATCAAATCTGTGAGTATTATCAGACAGTCTATCATTTACATTATGTTTACAATCTAACCATGGTCTATACTTGTTACATCTAAGTGGTTTGGTCTTCATTATAATATCACCCACCAACTTCTCATTATATCCCCTGTTAGAAAAACAATCACCAAGGTAGTTAACCTCCTCTTCATATTGGGCACTGTCTTTAATAATCCTAGATATTCTACTTAGTTGACCTTGTACCACATTGGGGAAGGTGTGCCTAGGATGCATGCTGTCATATGATAACAGAGTGTTTCTCCAACACTCTTTCCTAAACAAATTAGATGAAAAAACATCCTTGTGCTGTGTCAGACAAACATCTAAAAAATCAATGGCTACCTTAGACGTCTTCACACTAAATCTAAAGAAGGTGGTGGTGGAGTGAAGGTAATCAATAAATTTATTCAAGTCCTCATTTTCCCCCTTCCATAAAACAAAAATATCATCTACGAAACGCAGATACATAAACAAATGTTCTTTCCAAACATGATCACAAAACACATGTGTCTTCTCCCAATGGGAGAGGACAAGATTGGCATAGGTATTGGCACAGGGGGTACCCATCGCTATCCCCTGTGCCTGCCTATATGCACAATCTGCCCCCAAGAATATATTATTTTCCAATACTAAACTCAATAGCTCCAGTATTAAATCTACCTTGGTGCAAGTGATTCCTAATGTACCTAGAAGCGCCTTTACAGCCAAGAGTCCGTAATCATTGTTAATCACTGTAAATAGATTATTGACGTCTAAGGTGACCATCAAATAATCTCCTGTCAAATCCTCTTTTTTAATATTACCAATTAATGTGAGATAGTGTCCTGTATCTTTCAAAACATGGTCCATTTTTTCTACAAAAGGTCTAAGCGTTACTTCTAACCAGATAGATATGTTCTCAGTAACCCACCCCCTACCCGACACTATCGGTCTAAGGGGTGGGTCTGACAAGCTCTTGTGAACTTTAGGAAGAGCTTTGAAGACAGGAGTTAAAGGTTTTTCAACAAGTAAAAAATCTAACTGCTGTGGTGTAATCAACATACTGTTACATAGCACTCGTAATTTGCTATGAACTCTATCAATAATTCTTCTCACTTCTATCGGATTAATCTTGGTATACGTCTGTCCATCTGATAACAAGTCATTTAGTTTACTTATATACCAATCAGTATCTAATATAACCACAGACCCTCCCTTGTCTGCTTTCTTAATAATAATATCAGTGTAATTACTAAGGCTAATCAAAGCCTGTCTTTGTTCAGTTGTTAAATTATAATATCTATCCCTATCACTCTGCTGGAAGAAACGTACTAAGTCATGATCACATTTATTGATGAACAATTGTAAGGCCAGTGTTAAAGCCGGTATAAAACTACTAGGCTTTTTCAAAGTAGACTGTGTGTTAATATTAGTGCCAAACTGCTTACTTAACATCAAATTACGACAAAAGGACATAATATCCAAAATAACATCTTGGTAAATACATTGCTTACTCGGAACAAATGTTAAACCCGAAAGCGCTTATACTGAATTATTTGTTCTGTGGTATTAAATTACATTTTATATCCTGAGCAGTATGTTGATTACACCACAGCAGTTAGATTTTTTACTTGTTGAAAAACCTTTAACTCCTGTCTTCAAAGCTCTGCCTAAAGTTCACAAGAGCTTGTCAGACCCACCCCTTAGACCGATAGTGTCGGGTAGGGGGTGGGTTACTGAGAACATATCTATCTGGTTAGAAGTAACGCTTAGACCTTTTGTAGAAAAAATGGACCATGTTTTGAAAGATACAGGACACTATCTCACATTAATTGGTAATATTAAAAAAGAGGATTTGACAGGAGATTATTTGATGGTCACCTTAGACGTCAATAATCTATTTACAGTGATTAACAATGATTACGGACTCTTGGCTGTAAAGGCGCTTCTAGGTACATTAGGAATCACTTGCACCAAGGTAGATTTAATACTGGAGCTATTGAGTTTAGTATTGGAAAATAATATATTCTTGGGGGCAGATTGTGCATATAGGCAGGCACAGGGGATAGCGATGGGTACCCCCTGTGCCAATACCTATGCCAATCTTGTCCTCTCCCATTGGGAGAAGACACATGTGTTTTGTGATCATGTTTGGAAAGAACATTTGTTTATGTATCTGCGTTTCGTAGATGATATTTTTGTTTTATGGAAGGGGGAAAATGAGGACTTGAATAAATTTATTGATTACCTTCACTCCACCACCACCTTCTTTAGATTTAGTGTGAAGACGTCTAAGGTAGCCATTGATTTTTTAGATGTTTGTCTGACACAGCACAAGGATGGTTTTTCATCTAATTTGTTTAGGAAAGAGTGTTGGAGAAACACTCTGTTATCATATGACAGCATGCATCCAAGGCACACCTTCCCCAATGTGGTACAAGGTCAACTAAGTAGAATATCTAGGATTATTAAATACAGTGCCCAATATGAAGAGGAGGTTAACTACCTTGGTGATTGTTTTTCTAACAGGGGATATAATGAGAAGTTGGTGGGTGATATTATAATGAAGACCAAACCACTTAGATGTAACAAGTATAGACCATGGTTAGATTGTAAACATAATGTAAATGATAGACTGTCTGATAATACTCACAGATTTGATGGACATAAGGTGGCCCTTACCTATGGTAGCGATGCTAGAGGGGTTAGTGACATCATACAGTAACTGGAACATTATAGTTAGTGATGAAGGTTTGAGAGAAATGGTGGGGGCTTACCCAAAATTTATTTATAAAAGGAATAGGAATTTAAAAGACATGCTTTGTAAAGAGAGGAATATGTCCAATGATATGAGACCAAAGGAACAGGGGTACTGCCTTGTGGATCTTGCAAGGCCTGTGGTTATATTAAAAGAGGGACAGAATTTAAACACCCTAATAGTGGTAAGGTATTTTTGTTTAGGGGAAAGGCAAGTTGTAGGACTACAGATGTTGTATATATAGCTGAGTGCTGCTTGTGTTCGAGCTTCTATGTTGGGAAAACTAACCAGATGTTAAAGGTTAGAATTCTTCAGCATATATCCAATATAAGAAATAAAGATGAACATAAATAGGCACGTTAAGGATCACCCCACACACAGGTTTACATTTAGGGTTGTTGTAAATCTAAAACTGACCAATAGGGGGGGGACATTAAGTTGAACACAGAATTAGCTGAATCCAGGTGGATCCTTGAGCTAACAGCACATAGGGATCCAGGTTTAAACGATGTAGTCCCCCTTAAACCAACACTGTGTAAAAGGCGGGTGTTTTACTGAGTTTTGATTGGTCAATATGTTTTTTAAAAGAAGTTTTTATTTGTAATGTTTTTATCTGATGAAGG